>NC_041395.2:128615214-128915214 GCF_900747795.2 Erpetoichthys calabaricus | reverse complement strand
TAAGGACTTGCTAACTTAGGCCACAAGCAGAAGAATCTTTCTAGGCAACTAAAACCATGTAAACACTCGATAACTGAGGAGTTCAAGACAGCTATTAGAAGGTTTTACTTAACACGCACAGATCTGAAAATGTATGGTAATGGTCAACAGATGGCCAAAGGCTATAGTTCTAGTAATGAAAGGTTTTACTGTGTACAGTTTTAGCAAAGAAAATATTCCATGTTATTCCAATATATATCAATAAATTGTTTTTTAAGCAATTAGATTCAACTATAACCTCATTTATTTGGAACTCAAAACACTCACGTATCCGAAGAGCGACCCTACAAAGACCTCAGGCAGAAGGTGGCATGGCTAATCAATAATATTTTAGAATAAGAAGAAATAATTATTTCCACATTTCTTTCCCTTCTCCATTTTTTTTTATTTACCTATATATTTTTTTTTCCTTTCTTTTGTTTATTTTTGCCCTATTAAAAAGCCCTAAGCAATTCTCCTTTGGCCATGCTCTCCTTCTCAAGGGTGGGGTTTGATTTGTCTTCAATTCTTTTTTGTATAAATTGATCTAGGCGGCACGGTGGCACAGTGAGTAGCGCTGCTGCCTCGCAGTTGGGAGATCTGTTGGACCTGGGTTCGATTCCCGGGTCCTCCCTGCGTGGAGTTTGCATGTTCTCCCCGTGTCTGTGTGGGTTTCCTCCGGGCGCTCCGGTTTCCTCTCACATTCCAAAGACATGCAGGTTAGGTGGATTGGCGATTCTAAATTGGCCCTAGTGTGTGCTTGGTGTGTGGGTGTGTTTGTGTGTGTCCTGCGGTGGGTTGGCACCCTGCCCAGGATTGTTTCCTGCCTTGTGCCCTTTGTTGGCTGGGATTGGCTCCAGCAGACCCCCGTGACCCTGTGTTCGGATTCAGCGGGTTGGAAAATGGATGGATGGATGGATGGATAAATTGATCTATTTGTATGGAATGATTACAATAAAATTAATAAAAAAAAAAAAATAAGAAAATATTCCATGTTTGGAAATGATCAATGGAATGTATGCTCTTATTTTGGAGCAAAGGACCATCATATCGGTATAAAAGGACTGGTAAGTGTTACTAGAATCTAAACTTCATCCCAATGACAGATGGAGGACATCACTGCTGCCCTTGTCTTGGAAAATGCCTATGACACCTTTGAAGTGGACATAATCAGAGACTCCCATACTGCATTGTGCTTTTCTATGCACTTCCATCAACTTAATAGTTTTGGGAGTGTAAGCCATCATTGAAAAAAAGCTAAGCATATCTTTTAGTATAATTGTTTCACCATCTTAGTATTTGTGGCATAAACACTGGCTAGGGAGATGCTATTATACTGTATATAGGTTTATAAGATCATTATTGTCACATTTGCAGAGTACAGAGAATTGCTTACTTGCATAAACTAATCAACATGCAATACATCACCACTGTTTGGTGCAATGATTAAAGAATATAACTACCTTATCTGGAAATCATATTTAGACTAGCTATGATGTCTGTATAGACAAGTAAGAGAATAATTTAAAAAATAATTGCTCTCTCTTGGCCTACGTGTACCTTGTATTCTTGTGTGTCTGAACCTCTCTTCCCTGTAAAGCGTGCTTCTCAGACTTTGTTAGCGTTATTTTTGAGGCACCTTTCTCACCTCTTGTCCAGTTTTATACTTTCAGCCTTTGAAATCAACTCTCTCGGCATGTCTCATGTGCCTTTACTAACGTCTCTTTACCGGCATTCCCTTCCATTGAGCGCATTGTTGTAAACCCTCCTTCTCAGACTCTGTATTTTCGAGGCGACTTTCTTGCCTCTGTCCACTTTTATACTTGCCGTCTCAGAATGTGTGTGTCACACTCGCACTTTCCCTTTCAATTGTGTCACCTAAGCCAAACTGACCAATCAGACTGCTCAGAGGGACTGGACACACGGACCTGAGTGTTTTATTATACAGCAGATATATATGTTGCATATCTGGTTTCAGTAAAACTGCAGATTTAAAGAACTTAAAGAGCATTGTCAGGGAGTATATGTTCATGTTGGATAATGAATGATTAAACAAACTTAAAAGATAAATGGATGCACATGACTTTTAATTTTTTTAAATTTAAGTTTATTTAATTTCTATTATATTACATTTTTTTGCTAAGAAAAATAAAATAATAACATAAAAATAAAGCATGATAGTTTTTTCCAACAGACTGTTTGAAACCCAAATAAAACATATAATAATGTATCAAGCCTTTAACTTTTAATTGGGTTTAAAATGAATAAATGGTTAAATGGATGACCTCTTATTTTGATAAATTAGAAAAATTAAAATGTTAGACAAAGGAATTGTTGCAAAGTACTATGTATTCATAAGAATATTGTCATTCTTTATTAGTTAATTTTATAAACTGTACTTTTTCATTTATGAAACATTGTCTTTTGTACACAAGTCTATTTTAAGAGAAATATCTCAAAGTTGAAAGCGTGAAACACATCAAATAAGCAGCCAGTGGAGCTATAATAATAGGAGAGGAGAAACAATTTGTGCTGTTATGAGCAACACATTCTGAGGATTAAAACAGAAAGTGTGCAGTGCATGTTATTTGCTGTCTTCAGTCATTCTGAAATTTCTTTTCCTCTCAAGATGAATGAGCCTTTTGTTTAATATTAAGAGGAAGCACACCAAAAACTGAAAAAAAAACATACTTACAGATAACAAGATGTCTTTAAGGCTAATCACAGGCCGAGATTCTACATAAGCTGAATCAGGAGAAATGGCTCACGATGAACAGAACAGTGCATGCCAGCTTTTTTCTGAATTATTTGAAAATGTATTTATAGAAAAACAAACAGGAGGTGAAAGAACTCAAAAATTTTGGTCAGGAAACTGGCAGAGATCAATAACAGTGGAAAAACCAAAACATGAAATAAAATCCACAGTCAACTAAAACATTGCAACCTGATCCAGAAAATGCTAATGCTATCTTGTTTTACTTGCTACTAACGGCCAAAGCTAGGATGACAGCGACTGCGTGCTGCCATCTTAAATAGTGGTGGATGCAAGGACATAATTTGCTACGTGACTCCAGTGTCAATTTGCTACGTGTCCAGTGTAGCAACTGCAAACATGAATAATGTGCAAAAAATGGTGGTTCCCAAAATAAAGAGAGACAGTATCAAAATACTTAGTAATCTTCTTATATAATATGCTACCGTGGCTGTCTGTCTGTCTGTCCAGGATTTTAAATCACCTGTAGCTCGCAAACCATTTGACCAATTGACCTGAAATTTGGTACACATATACTACATGACCTCTACTATCCACTTACATGGTGATGATTGACCTCCAAGGTTATTCCTCTTTTATTTTAATTTTACTTTATTGTAGAATCAACTCTCGGCAGTGGTCAGTAGGGCGGCCATGCGGTGCATGCGTATGGGCACTGTTCTTATCCTTACCACCTTTGCCGTCACTTCCCCTACCTCTTCATATCTTAAATCATTCTTGAGGCAGATTGAAGAGTCAAGTGCCAGCTTAAGTGAAAATTAAGAAAAACGTACTAAATAATTGCAACACAAACACTCTCTTAATCAGTTTTAACGCAAAAAGATGCAGACGAAAGAAGAGAAGAAGCGGGCCGCTAGGGTGCAGAAAAGAAGAGCTGCTCAGGATGCAGCAAGTGCATCAACCTCTGAGCAAACGAATGCTAAACGTACAGAGAAAGAGGATGAAAACTATGAATGGTCAAGTCAAGTGTTTTCACTGCACATTATCATGCAGTGCGCCATTCTACTTTTTTCAGGTGCTCCCGTTAGGGGTTGCCACAGCTGATCATCTTCTTCCATATTTTTCTGTCCTCTGTATCTTGTTCTGTTACACCCATCACCTGCATGTCCTCTCTCACCACATCCATAAACCTTCTCTTAGGCCTTCCTCTTTTTCTCTTCCCTGGCAGCGCTATCCTTAGCATTCTTCTCCCAATATACTCAGTATCTCTCCTCTGCACATGTCCAAACCAACGCAATCTTGCCTCTCTGACTTTGTCTCCCAACCGTCCAACTTGAGCTGACCCTCTAATGTACTCATTTCTAATCCTGTCCATGCTCGTCACATCAAATGCAAATCTTAGCATCTTTAACTCTGCAACCTCCAGCTCTGTCTCCTGCATTCTGGTCAGTGCCACCGTCTCCAACCCATAAAACATAGCTGGTCTCATTATCATCCTGTAGACCTTCCCTTTCACTCTTGCTGATATCCGTCTGTCACAGATCACTCTTCACACTCTCCTCCACCCATTCCACCCTGCCTGCACTCTCTTTTTCACCTCTCTTCCACACTCCCCATTACTCTGTACTGTTGATCCCAAGTATTTAAACTCATCCACCTTCACCAACTCTACTTCTTGTATCCTCACTATTCCACTGACCTCCCTCTCATTTACACACATGTATTCTGTCTTGTTCCTACTGACCTTCATTCCTCTCCTCTCTAGAGCATATCTCCACCTCTCCTGGGTCTCCTCAACCTACTCCCTACTATCACTACAGATCACAAAGTCATCAGCAAACATCATAGTCCACGGGGACTCCTGTCTAATCTCGTCTGTCAACCTGTCCATCACCATCGCAAATAATAAAGGGCTCAGAGCTGATCCCTGATGTAAACCCACCTCCACCTTGAATGCATCCGTCACTCCTATTGCAGACCTCACCACAGTCACACTTCCCTCGTACATATGTTGAACAACTCTTAAATACTTCTCTGCCACTCCCGACTTCCTTGTACAATACCACAACTTCTCTCGAGGCACCCTGTCATATGCTTTCTCCAGGTCCACAAAGACGCAATGCAATTCCTTCTGGTCTTCTCTAAACTTCTCCATTAACATCCTCAGAGCAAACATTGCATCTATGGTGCTCTTTCTTGTCATGAAACCATACTGCTGCTCACTAATCATCACATCACTTCTTAACCTAGCTTCCACTACTCTTTCCCATAACTTTATGCTGTGGCTCATCAATTTTATCCCCCTGTACTTACTACAGTCCTGTACATCCCCCTTATTCTTAAATATCAGCACCAGTACACTTCTTCTCCACTCCTCAGGCATCCTTTCACTTTCCAAGATTCCATTAAACAATCTGGTTAAAAACTCCACTACCATCTCCTCTAAACACCTCCATGCTTCCACAGGTATGTCATCTGGACCAATGGCTTTTCCATTCTTCATTCTCTTCATAGCTGTCCTTACTTCCTCCTTGGTAATCCATTGCACTTCCTGATTCACTATCTCCACATCATCCAACCTCTTCTCTTTCTCGTTCTCTTCATTCATAAGCCTCTCAAAGTACTCTTTCCATCTGCTCGACACACTCTCCTCACTTGTGAGTACGTTTCAATCTTTATCCTTTATTATCCTAACCTGCTGCACATCTTTCCCAGCTCGGTCCCTCTGTCTTGCCAATCAGTACAGGTCCTTTTCTCCCTCCTTAGTGTCCATCCTCTCATACAACTCATCATACACCTTTTCTTTAGCCTTCGCCACCTCTCTCTTCACCTTGTGCCTTATCTCCTTGTACTCTTGTCTACTTTCTGCATCTCTCTGACTGTCCCACTTCTTTTTTTACCATCCTCTTCCTCTGTATACTCTCCTGTACTTCCCCATTCCACCACCAGGTTTCCTTTTCCTCTTTGCTCTGTCCAGATGTCACGCCAAGCACCCTTCTTACTGTCACCCTTACTACATCTGCACCATTACTGATACAAAAATAAATCCCAAATCTTCAAAAAAAAAAAAAACAGATTTATAAAAATCTCACATACGTTTCCTTTGATCCACCAATCCACTCATTTCTTTTTTAATCAGGGATTCAAAATGTTCCATTTACTTTTAAGAATAATGATTTTGATAGATTTTGCAAAGTTGTATACATTTTTTTAGTAAGAAGAACATGCCATATTGATAAATCCAAATAATCCAATAATGTTGCACATTGATAGTTAAAAACATTAAAACAGAATTCCAGCATTATTTAAATAATATAAAGAATTCTGAAACATGGAAAAGTAAACATTTGACATTTGATACTGGTATTATGTCTCGTGTGATTCCTTTAACTTTGTAAATATGCCCTTCAATTTTCAGTATATTGTATTAAATTTCTATGACTTTCCTTTGATTTCCAAATTTCTGTTAACATTTTAAATGAAAGGATTAAAAAAAAAGCATCACCATGATAAGAGGAAGAACTGTAAGACAGGTGAGTATGTCAAGCAGTGCAATGACAAAGTTAAACAAACCTTATACATTAGTTTAATGACCTGGAAGAGAGTAGGGATAGAGTGAGAAAGAAAGAGGGACAAAGAGGCAGGAATAGAAAGAATGGGTGTAAAAGAGAATGAGAAGGAAAACAAGATATTCCTAACTGGAGCGGCATTATTCTTGTGCATGTCAGGGCCTGAGACAGAACTGGCCTAATGAACCCCTCCTCAGTCTCAGCTTATTGGCCACTTTTCATAACTGTTACTAGCAGAACAATGAAAACACATATTATGTGATATTTCACCCCAAATGCACAAGGTTACCAACAACTATTGTTTTAATGTTTCATGCCATATGCATACTCAGTGTGCATTTTGTATAACTGCAAAGCTAAAGCAAAATATCCTTCTAGCATCATATAAACGAAATATTCTAAACCACAGGTTCTATCTTAATGCACTAATTTTCACCAAATTCATGTCAGAGTCATTAATAACATCCGGAAAAATTCACTTGATGCTCAATCTCCCATTTGAAGGACGTGAGTCTGAAAGACTTTCAGTCTTTCTTGGTACAGCATGCAGCAGAAGTAATTTTTTTATCAATTTCAGTTTAGTAAAACAACACTCTGCCCCGGCCACAGTGTTACATGTTAAAAATATGCAGTGCAACACACATATCTGGTTAAATTCTCTGAAGCTTCATTCTGTGTGTGGTATTAAATAATTCAAGACGTGTCAGTTCATTTTTAAAGCTGGCACAAATTTTCTTCAGGGGCTTCATTTGACATCGAATATAGTTGTCAAATCACCAGATATGGTTACTAATGCCGCTGTTACAACAACAACCAATTTGTTTACAGACCATCCTGGGCCATGGGGCTAGTAGGGGGGTGGGAACGGGAAAAATTTTCCCATTCTTAGCCCTGGTTCATAATGCAAAGAACCACCAGAGAAGAGGTCTCAGTGGTTGTTGGTAGGTAATAAAGAGCTCTAATCTATGCACTTGATCAACAAATATACTGAGAACATTGTTGGAACCTCCTGACATTTCACTTGTCCTTGTTTATTCTTTCTACTGTGTACTGTATACTGTACTTAGGATGGAGGTGGAAAATTACGGCATCTGGACAGAGAACAAGTAGACTCTTTCCAGGCGGTGACTGTTTTTTGTTTTAAACCCAATATCCTACGGCTATTATACAACAACACTATTCTCTGCTACACCATACTGCCCACATGAATATATCTGAACACTGCAGGGTTTTTTGTTACAAGTATCTTTGGGACTGATCTACCTACATTTACTTTAGTCATTTAAAAACTGGGGCAGCATCATGGCAGAGTTGGTAATATCGAACTTTTCCAAATTTACCAGTAAATTGCCCCTTGGTAACAGAATGAATGCACAAGTTCACCCTGTAGAGGATGGCATCCCATCCTGAGCGCTTACCTGCCTTATGCTCAGTTATGCCAGGTGAGGCCTGCAGGGGGCGCTCAGTTCCCCAAACTCAGCACAAGCAGATGCAGGACACAAGTTCAGCCACACACATTTTTTATTTCTCTTGTGGGAAACGCTTTTCCACCGTTTCCCACCTGCCCAGCACAGTGCAGAGTCCAAAGCACAATAAATCACTAGGCACTTTGCCTTTGCCTTCTCTCTTCTTCTCTCTTTCTCTCTCTATTTCTAACTTCACTCTTCCTCTGGCAAGCATCATCCACTCCCTCCTGACTTTGGCTCCTGCAGTAGTGACAGCAGGCTTCTTTTATCCTGTAAGCGGGTGTACTTCCAGTGGCCTGTTAGTATGGTCCGGAAGCACTTCCAGGTGAGGTGGAAGCCTGAAAAAGTAGGGCTCTGCAGTTCCTGCAGCTGCCCCTCTGGCAAGGGCCATGAAACCCAACAGGGCTGTGCTGAACTCCAGCTCCCATGTTGCCCCAGGGAAGCTGCCATCTAGTGCTCCGGGGGAGATAATGCCCTGTGCATGTTTCTTTCCTCCAATTCTTCCATTACATAGGCATCCCGGGCTGGTAAGGGCCCTGGCCATTTGCCACACAGGGTAGACTGATGGATGGATAGATGCATGTATGCTTGGAGCCTGCTGTAAAAAATAAAGGCACAACGGTGACAGACTTATGGGTTCAAATCCTGTATCCAGTAAATGCTTGTATAGTATCTTCCTGGGTGTGAAGGGGTTTTTCCACTCACACACTCCAAACAGATGTTTTTTGGATTAACTGGTGACTATAAATTGTCCCTATAGAAATGGATATACCTTGCAGAGTACTGGCGCCCTATCCAACATTGACTCCTACCTTGCATTATTTGCTGCTCCGATAGAAACTGGCTATACATGACCACGAATTAGATAAGCAAGAAAGCAACTGTATATGTGGATGGATACACTCTTAAAATGTATGACACAACACAGCTTTAAACAGCTCCTCGGGCCACTAATAACATAAATATTGAGGTAAGAAAATTTGACAGGAATTAAAATACTATAATAAAGGATTAGCCCTTTGATAATATAAATTATTTATGGAAAATCCAGAATTGGTTGAAAACTGAACTTGCAATACACTTAATGTGACCGAAGAATAACAATCAGTCTTCACTATTTTACTTTTATAATAGCAGATTTCTTCAGGCCACAAAGATGTACCCAGCGCTGTCACTGCACTCCTCCTCCTCCTCAGCATAAAAATGTAACTGATCAGGGCTTGCACAATAATACATTTTTAATACTGAGCCTGACACTTATAAAAAGAAGTCCATAAAGCTAAACTACTCCATACTCTATTGGGCTTAACATTAGTTGTTTTTAATTATGATGCTCATTACAACATTGTCAACATGTCTGAAAGTATTAACTACATTGCCATGCAGAGACTAGCAGAGAACTAGCTTATTGGTACAACAAAAAGTATTTCACGTGACAATATTGACAGGCAAGCTGTTTATTGTTCTTTATTTAGCTGATATAATGTGTTTATGGGCTTCACGTAGAGTTAACATATAATTATCTCCTGCAGGGAAGTCCAAATGCTTATGAAATGCAAATTTCTTGGATATGTGTAGCATTGGATTCAAATAACACTAATGAAATATGTCTGATTTTTAGTTAAGTTGAATTTGCAGCCTCTTTCAGTTATCTTCCGGGCATTTCTCTTTTTACATGGATCCTTTCAAATATGAAATTGATAATAACTTCACTGTTACCTGCTGGTTTAAAATGGAATGAAAATGTAAAGAAACAAAGAATGTAAAGAAATGGTCCTCAGCCGGAAAAGGGTGGAGTGCCCTCTCAGGGTTGGTAGCGAGATCCTGCCCCAAGTGGAGGAGTTCAAGTATCTCGGGGTCTTGTTCACGAGTGAGGGAAGAATGGAGCGTGAGATCGACAGACAGATCGGTGCGGCATCCGCAGTAATGCGGGCTCTGCATCGGTCTGTCGTGGTGAAAAAGGAGCTGAGCCGCAAGGCGAAGCTCTCAATTTACCAGTCGATCTATGTTCCTACCCTTACCTATGGTCATGAACTATGGGTAGTGACCGAAAGAACGAGATCGCGAATACAAGCGGCTGAAATGAGTTTCCTCCGCAGGGTGTCTGGGCTTTCCCTTAAAGATAGGGTGAGAAGCTCAGTCATCCGGGAGGGGCTCAGAGTAGAGCCGCTGCTCCTCCGCATCGAGAGGAGTCAGATGAGGTGGCTCGGGCATCTGATCAGGATGCCTCCTGGACGCCTCCCTGGTGAGGTGTTCCGGGCACGTCTAACCGGGAGGAGGCCCCGGGGAAGACCCAGGACACGTTGGAGGGACTATGTCTCTCGACTGGCCTGGGAACGCCTTGGGATTCTCCCGGAAGAGCTAGAAGAAGTGGCCAGGGAGAGGGAAGTCTGGGCATCTCTGCTCAAGCTGCTGCCCCCGCGACCCGACCTTGGATAAGCGGGAGACAATGGATGGATGGATGGATGGATGTAAAGAAACAAAAACATTGCAGTTTCACACCTTTCCGATACAATAATATACAAGAGGTTAGGTTAGTTCTGCGATATCACAAGTCCTGTTAAACCTTATAAGCAAATGATAATTCAGATGACTTCTTCCCGATGTTCTGTTGTATTTTAGGTAAAGCAAAACAAGAAATGACAAATGTGATGATCCTAGTAGTCAGTGGCCTTTCGTGAAAAGCAGACAGACATACCGACAGATGTTGGATTTTATATAGAGAGAGAATAGGCTTGAGGTCAGGGATCTGTGCAGACCACTTGAGTTACTCGATGTCTTTATGGACCTGGCTTTATACACAGGGGGCAAAGTCATGCTGCCACAAGAAAGAGCCTTCCCCAAATTTATTTTGCAACAAATTTGGAATCACACAAAATTTAAAAATGTCTTTGTATGTTGTAGCATTAACAGTATCATTCAACAAGGGGCCATGTCCAAACCCTGAATAACAGCCCCAGACAATTACCCCCCCCCACCCCCACCACCAGCCTTCACAGTAGGTGCTATGAAGACAGGAAAGAGGTAGCATTGTTCTGGCATGCACCAAACCAAGATGTGTCTGTTGGACTGTCAGATAGTGAATCACTCCAGAAAACAGGTTTTCACTGCTTCAAAGTCCAAAGGCAACATGTTTTACACCTCTCCAGCCAACGCTTGGCATTGCTCATAGTGATCTTAGGCTTATGCATAGCTAACTGGCCAGGAAACTTATTTATTAAAGTTCCCAATGCATAGTTTATGTGCTGATGCTGCTTGCAGAGGGAGTTTGCAATTCTACTGTGAGCAAATCAACAGATGTGTCACACATGCGCGCATGGAGGCAGCTAAAGGGCTTGAGTAAGGGCAATTCCAAGTCTGACCGGGATGTGGCAGAGTGCACTGATTCTTTTTCTCGCTTTCCTCCAGACCATCCACTGGAGATTTCACGTGGCCCTGTTGACGTCACTTCCTGGTCCGAGCCTATGGAGGAAGACCTTGTTGGCTCCAGCCCCTTTGATGTCACATCCGGACTCGAACCTATGGATGAAGACCCTTATGAGCATGACCCCTCTGACTTCACTTCCTGTCTTCCCCTTTAAAAACCTCCACTTTTTTTTTCTTATTCCCTCAGACCTGTTTTGGACTTGGTTTTGTGCAAAACAGTGCTGTGTAACATATTTACGATTTTGCAGCCAGGATACCAATTATATGGGTGGCTGCCTCAAACCTTTCTATGACTCTGTGTGGAGTTTCTGACAGACGATAGGCAATTTTTATGTGCTACACACTTCAACACTCAGTGACTCCGCTCGGAAAGTTTGTGTGACCTACCAATTTGTGGCTGAGGTGTCGTTGTTCCTAGACACTTCCACTTCCCAATTGGGGCAGATGTAGCAGAGTAGAAATTTCATGTACAGTACTTACTTGTGGCAAAGGTGGCATCCTATGACAGTGCCACATTTTAAAGTCACTGACCTCTTTAGCATGACCCATTCCACTGCAAATGTTTGTTAATGGACTTGTGTGGCTATGTGCATGATTTAATGTGCCTGTTACCAATGGGTGAGGATGAATTCAATAATTTGGAGAGATTTTCACATTCTTTTGGCCATATAGTGTATCATGAACAATAATATCAGTAAATTATTAGGAATCTTTATGGGGAAATACTGTATTACCTTTCCTGGCAGCACCAAGAGCAGGGCAGGAACCAGCAATGGCCCAGGTAACAATGCACTGCAGATATACTGTAAGTATCATACTGTGTGGAGAGGCCAAAACCAAAAATCTCTCCAAACGCTAACTTATTTACTTAAATTAACAAAAGTAAACAGTTAATAAAGAACACAAATAATGACTGCAAAATTATCAATCAAAATTAACCAAAAGAAGGAGAAGAAACAAATCTAAGAAATGAAAAACAAAAAAGAGGATTAAGGACTGTCTCTTTGAAACAATCTTTTTTGTACTTTTCTTTTTCCATTTCTGAATCCTTATTAAAAATTCATTATTACGAACCACCCCCCACCTCTTTTTTGATATTATATTGAGAAATATAAGCCTCAACTCTTGTTTGAGTGTGTGCAGGCCATAAACCTGCTTCTTGAGTTTAGGGCAAGGCTCTCTTCATTGTTAGGTGTCACTGGAGCCTTGAGGGCTATTTTTTGGGGTGAAGCTGTTTTTGAGTTTAGTGAGCTGGCAACTCATAACAACCACAAACAAAATCCAAAGTTAAATCCTGAAAAATTAAAAAAAAATAATTCAAACTTATAAAATAGATCCCTGCTGATTTGAGGGGTCAAAGACAACATCATATTAAAGAGTGTAGGCATTTAAAAGATCTTTTATATTCGCCCAGGAAACAGTAGCTCTATTGAAAATGGTAGAGTGATGAGGCCCCAAGGAGACCATGTCAGCGGGGCATTGTAATGGACAGCACACATGGGCTGGCATTTTGTCCAGGACTGAACAAGGATCCTTTCCCGGCTGGAAGGCCAATGCAATGGAAGGACCAGTGTAATGACCAATGGTGAATATTTTCTCACCCAATACGGTAGATGGCAGCATCACTGGGTTAGGATTCCCACACAGACACCCACAGGGCATGCTGGGACCTGTAGTACCAGGGTGTGCAGCCCTGCTGGTTTCCATGGGGGCCAACAAGGGATGCTGCCTGGAAACACAACTCTTACTTTCAGAGGAAAAAAGTATTATTGTGCTTTGCAAAGACTTTTGTAAGGTAATTTGTGTAAACTTTTTTTTACATACTTGAATTTGTGTCATAGTGGTTGTGTCTGGTCACTACATATTCAAACACACATACACAGGGCCAATATTGAGTGCCCATTTAAATTAAGGCACAGGCTTTGGAATGTGGTACTCAAAGGAAAACTCACAAAGCCACAGGAGGGATGTGCAAAGTCCAAATAGAAAGGGACAAAGCTGACATTCAAACGGAGGACAATGCTGCCATATAAAAGCTGCTACTTATTAGTCTTGGATATTTAATTTGTTTGAAAGATTTAATCTCCTGTGTTACAGCATCATTTGAGTATGACTGGGAAGACAGATTTGTGTAGGCACAGTACATTTGCTGATGATAAACACAACCTGCTAAAATATTACTAAGTCGATTGATAGTGATTGATTCATCTGAAGTGGAATGGGGACTGCTGGAATATTTTATATTCTTTTTGTATCTCTCTCTTTGTGATTGTGCCATAAATAGTACAGTATATTATGTAATCAAATGTAACCTACTTTATTAAATAGTGATCAATTAACCACTGAACTTTATCTTTGTGCGGTTCCCTCAAGAAATAAACCCACCATATGACTATTGGTCTCTTCTGCTTATATCAGATAAAATAATTTTATTTTTTATTACTTTGGACACAGCACGGTTAACTCACAACAAGGAGGCTGGAGTTCATGTCCCAGGTGCTCACTGTTTGGAGTCTTAACGTTCTCACTGCGTCTGCTTCATTCTTCTCCCATAGTCCAAGGACATGTGGGCTATGTAGATTGATCTAGTGTGTGCATGTGTGTGTATGTATAATATCTGTTATTGTTTAGTACCCTGTCCTGAAATTGTTCCCTGTCTTGTGCCCATTGCTTGCCAGGGTTGGCTCCAGCTTCTCTGTAACCCTGCTCAGTGGATATGGAAGATGGATGGATGGATGGTTTATTTTGGATAGTATCTATGTGGAGACTGCACATTCATTGGATATTCAACATGCAAAATACATTGCCACTCTCCATTGAACACAACCTGCATGTCTTTGAAATGTTGGAAGAAATTTGATTAGTTAATGCAAGTAAGTACTTCATTGTGCATACAACAATATTGATCCCATAAACCTATAAAACTTATAACTGGACTGCTATCCTGTTCAGCGCTGGTTCATACTTTGCATCCAGTGCTACAAGGCTGAGTTTCTGATTCCCATCTACCCTGTACTAATTATCAATTTATGAATTGTCATGAATTATGAATCGTCATCATTTAATCATTTTTCTACATGGTCCTTAGCAAATTTGGAAAATGTTTACTTCCCATTATTTGTTTATTTGTTTAATTGTTTCATGGAATTAAGTTCTTACATTTTCTAGAATTTAGTTTTAATGCAGTGAAAAATATTTTGTGTCTTTTCTGTAACCATCTCATTTGTCCTGTGGTGCTGCCATCGTGGACCTTCAGTGCCAAGAAGTTATACCTGGCAGCAAGGGAGTGCAGTCCCATTAGTCGCACATTACGATATTGATAGTACGCCACTTTAAAAGCCAACACCACAGATCCGCCTGTATTCAGGCTTACGAATCAAATCAAAGAAAACTATTGTGCATATGAGTGTCAATATAAATTATTGATACCTCTCAGCTATTGGACTTTGGACTCATCTTGGGTTTAGGCTAATGTTAGGAAGACTCTTGGTTACTGAATCACTGGCTAGTTTTCCTGACATTTCTTCTTTTGGTCACCTTCATTCATTCCATCTGCCTTTCCACATGTGAGTCATAATAGCGTAATTCTAGATACAACAAAATAATACTTACTAGCCCAAAACCTCTAAGTTTTCAAACAGATTTTAATTTTTCCACCTTTTCTAAAAGACACTTTTATTCCATAGCCACATAGTGCCAGCTTAAAGTGAACTCGCCTTTCCTGTGTATATCTTCTCTTTGCTAGTCAGAATTTCAAGCAGTTTAATCCCAGAAAGTCTGTAAAAAAGATGGAATGGAAGATTAGCCCACTGCATTTGTCATCTCCCTGTCAGAGTGCCATATTCACTGGCACCGTCATTAATGTCATGCAAGCTGGAGAGTTTTGTGACTTCCTGCCACTCAAGCAAGCTTCTGTTGGCAAACAATGTAATAAAGACCTAAGAAACAAAAACTGAGATAACCACATGATCACAAGATAATTTTTACCATGAATGGATCTCTTGACAGACTTTTCTTTTTAATCAGACAGGTTTTACTATTTGAGAAAAGAGGGAGATGATCCATCCATCCACCCATTATCCAACCCGCTATATCCTGACTACAGGGTCACGGGGGTCTGCAACAGTAATTGGTATACAGCTAACCTGTCATGGAAGCTGAAGAAAACTCAAAAAGCATGACACCAGGATAGTTATTAATGCAACCTCAAAAGAAAGTTAAAATGTAAATCAAAATTGATTCGTGTGGCAGTAATTCAAGTTAGGCACCGACATTAAAATAAGTAGAGTGACTCGAGACAAAGTGGCACCCACAGCTACTGCGCCCTAAAGTAGATGAACAAGCAGAAAGCAATCAGGATCATTCAAATGAATTTTTTGCAATACCTTCTGTGTTCTGCTAAATTACTCATTTTATTTTTTGATATAAAGTGTGCAGTGATACATTATAGGCTAATTTCTTGCAATTTGTAATCCACTTTTCAAAATTAAATAAGGATCCTTGTCTTTTCATCTGGGGAAATTAAGCATTTACAGGAAATGAAAGCACAGATACTGATAAAGAACTTGATAAAGAATTAATGAAGGATTTAAATGCGATATCATTAAGAGCTGCCGCCTTCAGACAAACACTTGAGTTTCCCAGTCAGCTCCACACAGAGCAAGCACTGTTTTATTCATTTTTTTTGTTCTTTTCAATTTATGTGTACTTTCAAGTTACTGATTGTAAAAGTGGTTATGCTTTTTTTTCTAGCAAGACAAAAATTTTGATTAAGCATTCGGTATGGCAGTGCCTCAGTGCCTTTCATTATTAATCTCCATCCATCCATTTTTGTACCTGTGTATCCAGTTAAGGGTCATGGAGGACTGGGTCTTAACATTTTTTGAGGACAAGGCAGGAGCCAGCACTGGACAGAGAATGTTGAACTACACATCCACCCTAATGGAAAACAATTGCTCGGCATCAGGATGAATAACAGAAATATGACACCTGATTTTCTAAAGAATGACTGATCAGTAAATCTATTCAGACTCAACATTTTGCTTACAGCCCAAACCACACTTGTTTCTTTCCAATACTATTTTTCATATTGTGGTAAATTGGTATCAAAGATAGAATCAATTCTATGTAACTCACTATGGATGCACACTGTGTCTTGTGATACAAAATTTAATGATTTTTAAAAATACTCACCAGGAGATAATGTTTAACAACATAGAACAATGACTCAGAAGCATTTGCAAAGAATCATTGCAATGGATGGAAAAATGAAAGATATTTAGGAAATATTGCCGTTGCTTGCAGTAATCAGATTTTTCATATTCAGAGCTGATTTTATTAATACTTCTATTTTTTGTAAACAAGTACTATTTGTTCATACCATTGTACTCTGGTTTATCATCATGATTTGAACAGGTTACCTAAACACAGTCATTTCCAATATCTGTGCACATAATGGATAGATTAGCATCCTGACTGGAATCGAGGGTAGTAACCAGAACTAAAAAATAACCATTTGATAATTGTGATTGCTGAACCTAATTACATAATATGCAACTGAAGTATGGAAAATTCCTTCAGGCAACATTAAGGCAGATGCACTCTTCACAGATAATCAAAAGAATGTGCTGTGTTTGGGTCATAGAAGAGCACAGTCCATAGGCAGCATAGCTCAGATGGTAGTTACCCATATTTGATCATTTTCACAAATAGCTCACTGAATATGTTGACTGTGTAGGTATTTAAAGCGGGTCAGGGAACTTCTAGCCAGAAGCCACTTACAAGAAGAATGTCTCCTGCGCTCCACCGTAAGGTACATTCAGTCATTAATGGCCCCCACTAAAGAACTGGATGATATTTGTACAATTCCTTTTGCTTCTGTTTGGACTGAATTTTTAAGTATAAATTATTATACTAGAATGTATAGTGGGAGCAAAAGCTGCATTTTAAAGCAAGTTAAATATATATATATATCTTTTTGCAACACATTTCTCTTACCTTAATATTTCCACCATGGTTACTGAAGGGGTATTTATTGTCATATATGTGTGTCTTTAGATCTCCTCACAGGCTCTGTTTAGGTATATAATGACCCACCGGACTAGGAAGGCGTGCTGCCACTAATGGTATCTTCTCTACTCCCTGTAGCAGAGAGAAATATTGCCCTGTGAGGGCGCTCCCAGAAAAATAAAGCCACTGGATTCATGGAAGGAGGCGTCACTTATTGAAGGAAACCAACGTTAGATGGACCTCTTATCGTGATGGAGTGTTTCTTTTCCTGCTATCCAAAGCCAGGGCTGATTTACCCCCATGACGAGCATTACTTTTCTTTATTTTGCCCTGGTTGGCGTCCCAAATTATTATATAATTATATAATTAATATAATTGCTGGTATCCTGAAGGTTGCCGGTTCGAATCCCTGTCAATGCCAAAAGAGATCCAACTCTGCTGGGCCCTTGAGCAAGGCCCTTAACCATCAATTGTTCCAGGGGCGCTGTACAATGGCTGACCCTGCGCTCTAACCCCAAGGGGTATGTGAAAACTAACAAATTCCTAATACAAGAAATTGTATAAGGTGAAATAAAGAACAACATATTCAACTGTCATTCCTTCACACAATCACAATATACAGATTCAAACTATAAGTTGCATTTCTGAAAAAAGAATACATTCCCAGAGAGCAAGTACCCCCTTCTGAACATAAGGGTGGTCCCTTATCCAGCCATGAAGTCTTCATGGATGAATGGTGCGGATGGATGTGCATCTTAGCCAGTTGGGAGGAGGATGTAATGTAAGGCCAGAGTGAGACTGCGTCCCAAAAACAGCTGTTCTCCCAGTGTGATGTGTGTCAGTGCTCCTCTGGTATGGCTTTGGCTGTGACATCTGCAGGGCTACATGGGAATTCTAGTTCAGAAAGACAACCCTGTTGGGTTGTACAGATGCCATTGGGACCACTGCCAGGTGAGGACTCACTTGTTTTAAGGCAGTTCAACCTGACCCAGAATTACTTTCTGAGAGCAATGCTCGAACACCAGAAGTACTCCTGGGTCCTGCATAAAAAGACCCTCTTTGAATTATTCAGGTGAGTTGGAGAAGGGAGAGAATGAGGACAAAGCGTACCTGGGAAGAGTAGAAGACAAGCAGAGAAAAAAAGGAAAAAGGTTTGAGTTTGTGCTGATTTTGTAGTAGCCTGCCTGAAGGTAATTTACTAAATAAAATATATATATTTATTTGAATCCAGAACTTGTGTGTGTGAAGTTGTGTCTGGGAATCTGTTACACCTCCTTCAGGTCAAACTATATAAAATGAAAGAACATGCTACACTAGCTAGCTACACTATTTGTAATTGTGACCATAATTTTTCTTTTTTTAAATTAACAGTGGAAATTAGTTTATGTTGACACTCAAAAGATGGATGACGTGTTTGTGGGGCCAGTATTAATAAATAGTTCCCAAGTTTCCAATTTGTATTTAAATTAGAACAACCTGGGCGAGAACAGGCCATTCAGCCCAACCAAGCTCGCCAGTCCTATCCACTTAATTCGTCTAAAATAACATCAAGTCCAGTTTTGAAAGTCCCTAAAGTCTTACTGTCTACCACACTACTTGGTAGCTTCTTTGGTAACGTTCATGCAAAATTTACCCTTAACAAGTTTCCAACTGTGTTCCTGTGTTCTTGATGAACTCATTTTAAAATAAAAGTTGTGATCCACTGTACCAATTTCCTTTATAATTTTAAACACTTAAGTCATGTTTCCTCTTAATCTTCTTCTGCTAAAACTGAAAAGGCTCAGCTCTTTTAATCTTTCCTCATCACTCATCCCCTGTAGCCCTGGAATCAGCCTAGTCGCTCTTCTCTGGACCTTTTCTAGTGCTGCTATGTCCTTTTTTGTAGCCTGGAGACCAAAACTGCACACAGTACTCAAGATGAGGCCTCACTAGTGCATTATAAGGCTTTAGCATAACCTCCTTGGACTTACTCTACACACCGTGCTATATAACCTAACATTCTGTTTGCCTTCTTAATGGCTTCTGACCACTGTCTGGAATTTGATAGTGTAGAGTCCACTACAACTCCTAAATCCTTCTCATAAGGTGTACTCTCAATTTTCAGAACTGGAAAATGGAGATAGTGCTTTCTTTTAAGGTGATAAATGAACTATTATGCAACACAAAACTAGGTTAAATGTAGCAGTAAAGGTCTGGGTCATTGGTTTAATCTTTTTTTACCTTCAGACCTATGAAGTGATATACTTACCACATGATCTGCCTAATCCAGTTTTCGATTATGAAGAAGAAAATCCACAAGCTTTAAAAGTAAGTCTCCTGTTCTTAATCACATCAGACAGAAACTGTTTCAAGGCAAGGTCACATAACACAAAAATTCTCAAAATTGGTAAATCTGACTCAGGGCCACAAAGTGCTGGAGCCAAACCCAGCAGTAATGGATGTAAGAAAGGAGGTAATCCTCGAGGGGAGCTCATTGGATCACAGAGCCACAGAGTCTCCAGTTAGTCTAACCTATATGACTCTATGGATGTGGTCAGAAAGGCAGAGTAGCTGGATCAAATATTGCAAAAACACAGACTCGAATCCAGGACACCCTGATACTGTATGTAAACTGACCATCACTCTACTGTGCAGCCCAACAAGATTACATTCACAATAAATAAAAAGATTACGTTATTCACAATTCTTCTGTTTTATACCACCATTAACTATCTATCCAATCATCCATCTATCTAAATATTTTGCTGGAGGTTAAGAAGCCAATTCCTACTCATCCATCCATTTTCTTTTGTTGTTGAAAATTTTGTCACTATGAGGCAAAAAGAATTTTCTTCAAGCACACCTAAAATATATAAAAAAAAAGAATTTTCTCCTTTCAAGAAAACATTGTTCATTTTTTTGCCAATTTGTCTCGCTATTAATCTTGCAATTTTGTGATGGAAGGTTCTCAGAATGTCCACAAAGTCAGTAACAAAAAGAGTGTTCAGTTCCCGAAATTGATTTATTGCACAAATTTCTCAATTACAACATCTCAAGCTTTTTCATTTTCTGCTTCATTGGCGTCTCTCATTAGCAACCTCGGATATGCTGCTGTAACTGAATATCTTCTCTTTTCCCCCTTTCTCTGTTTTATTTTCACCAGCAGTGGATTTTTTTTTGGGTTAAGCAGATAAGAAAAAAAAAAACATGGCAGGAACTTCATTGTTTATTCTTGCTCCCTAATCTCATTAAAATATGAATGTGTTGTAGCATTTTATCCATTTATCTGAGTGTTTTCTGAACCTGTCAGTGCAAAACTAAAGGGAGTTGGAGCAATAGTGTTATCCAGGAACCAGACCAAGATGTGACATTATTGTAGAAATAAAATGGTCAACCCCCTCAGAATCATAATTTTAACTATGTCGTCAAACATGATGAATTGCAAGTATCTGGAGTTTTGTGACTTTGTGTATTTGTTGGTTTGCAACTATTCCATGTAAAGTATGTAGTGTAGCATCAGGCAAGACACCATTTAATCTAATATGCAATGGAACACAACATTTTCAAAGCTGCCTAAATCAATTCAGGGTCATATTGGGGGGGGATTGGTACGGGGCAGAATGTTCCCTGACAGCACTGGGAACATGGCAGGACACTTTTTTGTATAAGACATCAGTCATTCACAGGGCCACTTGTAGTTAATAGCAGTTTACAGTCATCTAGATGGGTTTGGCTACGGTCAGCATGGTGGTATGGAACTTACACACCTCATAGCTCTACAAGATGAGGTGCAAATCTCTCCCTAGTCACCACATGTGTAAAGGTTTTTGATTCTTCTCTAGTTTTTATGTGCTTCCCTCCAAGTCTTCTTGTTTTCTTTCTGTGGCTTGATGGATGGATGGATGGATGGATCTTTATTTATTCCAAGGGGGTAAAGTTGATAAGCAACCTAAAACTGTGCATGAGAAAATTGTGGTGCATGCATGAGTGTTTCTTACAATACACTTGTGCCTTCAGATTGGTTCCTGTCTTGCATTCAGTGACAGTGGGATAAATTGCAGCACTCCATGACCTGGTGTTAGATAGATCAAAAGATGAAAGAAAGATGGTCAAAAGAAGCTAGGACCCATCCCAGCAGCATTGGTCCAAGGCAGAAACTAACTCCAAGTTGAAGTGATGCAAAGCTTTCAACAAACCATACACACTGACACGAGGCCAGAGTGATCTAATGAGCAAATCTTTAGGATGGGAAAAGAGCTCAGATTTGTGATTTCTAAAAATACAAACCTGCATGATAAAAAATGATTTTTTAAAAATCTGGTTATATGTGTGTAGTACTGGGGTATTGTACCGTGTTAGCCATAATGGATGTACAGAGAAGTTTAGCAAAATGACACCTTTTATTGGCTAACTAAAAAGATTACAATATGCAAGCTTCCGAGGCAACTCAGGCCCCTTCTTCAGGTAAAGATGTAATCACCTCAGGCCTGAAGAAGGGGCCTGAGTTGCCTCGAAAGCTTGCATATTGTAATCTTTTTAGTTAGCCAATAAAAGGTGTCATTTTGCTTAACATCTCACTGGTTACATGTGGAACAGGTAACAAAAATGTTTAACAGTGAAATGATAAGCAAGTATTTTGCCATCGATGAAAAACAACTTGTTTTGTCCACTGGATTTAGTTCTTTTGTTTGTCGTCTTAATACTGCCATTGAAATGAATGTGAAAGTACCAGGTGTTCTGCTTCTACTGTGGTCACAACAATAGGAAGGTGATGAGAGTAATTCAGCTAAAGATGACTTCTCAAAACTACATTGTAGCAAAGATGAAAAGCTGATGAGGCTGGTGGTGATGGCTATACAATGAAAGCAAACCTCTGGTTATTGTAAGGATACGCAGTTAATTCTGTTGAATTTCTGATTTTTTTTTTCACTAGACGTCATATTGTTAGGATTTAAAGTGCTTTTAAAATTAAAAAGAAAGGGTAAGAGATTATCTTTACTGACACATTAGTGTAGTCATAGTGTTGAGAACCAAGATGTTCTGCTTCAGTTTGGAGTTTACAAGTTCTCCCACTGTTTGCCAGGTTCCCAGCCCAATCCAAATGCACGCAGTAAGTCTGACTGGTTTTGCGGTTCAAGGTCAGTGAATGTTTAAATGCCACGTTTTCATGGACCACTACCCAGCCCAGTGCCCCTATTTGTCAAAAACCTAAAGAATTATTCATAGGATTTGTACTAAACGTTTGACGAGGATAAGAATTTGTCCTACCTGAGCAGGACACGAGAAGTAGTTATGAAACATCCTGCACCCACTCCCAGTGAGAAATAGGGGTTTCATATTTCAGATTGAATAACCTCATAATTTTGAGGCACTCAGAGCTGCAACATGGCACTCATGATAACATTTTGTAGTTTTCTTATACTAACATTAAGGCTTCACCACAAAGTTTATGAAAATATTATTCAAAATAGCGGAAGATGAATTAGAAGAAGAAGGAGGAAAACACATTAAGGTAGGATATTGCACTAAGCTATCCATAATTCTTGTCACTTTGCAACAACATTAAGAATAATAATGTAACGAGCACTGAGATGCAAAGGCTGAAACACATGCACCAAAGGAGAGTTAAACTCAATAGTGGGCACATTTATCTAACAATTAAATGATCCACAGCTGTTCTAAAAAGAATACCTTAGTGCTGGGAAACGCCTTGTATAGTAACAATTACTGAAACTAGGTATGGTTATTCTAGCACGGTTTCAAAAGCCATATTCACTCTTCCAGTGTTCCCAATCATCTTCCAGAATTGTTTGCCATTCCTCTCTCCATGATCCCCTTCTGGTCTTCTGTGAGGCTCTGTCTATCCATGGAAGTCTCCACCTGCCTTCCTGAACTTTCCCAGGCTTGTAAAGTGTAATGTGAATGTGCAAGGGGTCCGTGGAATGCAGAGCTCAGTGCACCTGTGTGACATCTCACTGTCACTTACCCATTCAGCCCTGCCTATCCTCAAGGTCTGACTACTACAATATGCTTTGCATCCATGACTGTCTGTGGCCTACTTGCAATTTACAAATGCATGCTTGTCCACTTTTGGAGCAATCATTCTTATGTGTATGCTGTCAATCACACCAACAGCTCCATCCATCCATCCATTCATTATCCAACCTGCTATATCCTAACTACAGGGTCACGGGGGTTTGCTGGAGCCAATCCCAGCTAACACAGGGCACAAGGCAGGAAACAAACCCTGGGCAGGGCACCAGCCCACCACAGGGCACACACACACACACACACACACACAAACACACACACACCAAGCACACACTAGGAACAATTTAGAATCGCCAATGCACCTAACCTGCATGTCTTTGGACTGTGGGAGGAAACCGGAGCACCCGGAGGAAGCCCATGCAGACACGGGGAGAACATGCAAACTCCACGCAGGGAGGACCTAGGAAGCGAACCTGGGTCTCCTAACTGCGAGGCAGCAGCACTACCACTGCACCACTGTGCCACCGTGCTACCTCCAATAACTCCAGTTAAAAAAAAACAAAAAAACCCCAGCAATTTGTATGAATGCTTTAACACTACCTCGTGTGGAAAGGTGGAGAACTGTGTAAATCTACCTCACACACTGAAAAGACATTCACAGTTTGGTGCAAAATCCGATAAAAATGGTAGGTTGTGAAACCCATATCATTGCTATTGCAAAGCTGCATTTTGCCCAAGGCCAAAAAACAATTTCATGTTGGTTTACAGCGCATGGCTTCTCTGCACAGATGGAGCAGTCACGTGATGTTTAAGATCTGTTACAAGTATTATTCCAACTCTGTCATTGCAATATCTTTTTAGGAGTCTGTTGTTGCCCAACATTTTCAAAACATTCTACCTTTCCTGGGAAGTGTGTGCCAGTCTCTGCCTGAACACCATCTTCTGGCAGCTCCTACTAAGTTAGGATGGCTCACAAGCTCTCCTAAACCATGGCGAAGCTAGTAGTTTCCTAGATTAGAAAATTTGATAAATCTGAAAAGCAACTCAGAAAGACCCAATTTACCTCTCTTTAAGATTTGTGAACCAGTTAGGACTGTTTTCCTACTCTGAGACGCTCGATAAATACAAGCACAGGTCTCTACTGTGTAGTGCTACTCCAACCAGGAAAAAATAATAGAAGCTTGGACAGAAATCTGCCACTGAATAATGAGTAAAATTATGACTGATCTTGTTGAAAAAGCTTTAAAAACCTTTCTACCTTGATACTCACAAACGGGATAATTTTCCAAATCAGCTTACAAAGTGAGCCTGCCCAGACAATAAGCCTTTGATAATAACTTACATTTTAGGGAGGGCTTTGTGTAAAGCAATCATGCTATATAATAGATAGATAGATAGATAGATAGATAGATAGATAGATAGATAGATAGATAGATAGATAGATAGATAGATAGATAGATAGATAGATAGATAGATAGATAGATAGATAGATAGATAGATAGATAGATAGATAGATAGATAATTGATTTCTTCTGGACTCAGATCCAAACAAATGTATTAACACTGAAATGAAACTAACAATCTTGTATATTTAAATTATTATTAAAATCTGATCAAAGATGAATTACAACATGTCATGAAATCTGTCTTCTCCATGAAAGATCCTTAGATTGAATGGTTTTGATTACTGAGCAGCTTGAACTATTTGAGTTTGTAGGTCTGTTTCAAGCAGAGTTAACCCACAGTAACTTCTAAGATATTGCCAATACTAGGGAGCCACAAGAGTGTCAACTCAAAAGGATTTTTGCATTTTATTAGCTTTATTAGCTGTTTTTTTTTACAGTTAGAATGTCCTTTATGTTAAGTTCAGACAAATTAAGGCTCCAAATTATGTGCATATATTAACATATGGAAGATAATCAAAACATCCATGGCAGCCTGTCACACAATTACTATGCTGTTATTGTTGAATGATGACAGAATTTTAAAACTCAAACAAAATAACAAAAAATGAATTTCTTTAATAATGAAGAGAAAATAAATGGCAAAATAAAAAACAGTCAAATAATAAATGCATAATAAATGCACTTTGCTGTCTAATGTGTAAGCCACCACGTACTGAGTAAACACACTCGGGCTTTATCTCGAATCTTTACTGTTGCAAATTTTTCAGTTAACCTTGACCAAGTTGCTTAGGCAGGATTTTACATATCAAAATGAGACTATTAAGTCTTTCCTAAGGCACTGTAGAACTTAAATCACCTGCCTTTTCCAAGAGTGGGCTGTATTGGGTCAATATCAATTACAGCAGCATTGAATGCAAGCAAGTTATCAAACCTGAATGGGGCGGCAATCCATCACAGGGCTCACACACTCATTACAGTGTTCAAAATGGAAATATTCTGAGCCCCATTGGGCCGATTTCATTTAGCAAGTGGTGGAGAGCAAGAACGTCTTTAACATGTTGACTGCTACAGTGACAACAGGTAAATTTGCTCCGGATGCAACTGTAAAAATCAGGGTGTTATTTTAATGTACTAATTAAAACTCACAAAATAAATGCATTTCCTTAAAAAAAATCTGTTCAAATTCGCAGTTGGCATACAGAACAGAAAATTCTCTTATTTGGCTGTCAGCCTGTTAAGGGTAAAACAAAAGAATAGTCACCGAGTTTGGCTAAGGTTGTTACACAATGATTTGTTAAATCATTCATGTAATGAAAAGTCAAGCAAAATGACACCTTTTATTGGCTAACTAAAAAAATTACAATATGCAAGCTTTCGAGGCAACTCAGGCCCCTTCTTCAGGCAAGATGTAATCTTTAACAAGTTCCAAATCAGAATACAGTTTAATGAGGACAAGCACTTTACAAACCGCAGCTGCCATGCAGTTACAAGTTGCACCGCACGTGCATAACATACCTAGAAACTAGACAGGATCATTGCAACCAAAATCATGGCCGGACTGACCATCATGGTGATGTGGGTGCACACCCTGGGGGGCACCTGCCTACAAAGGGGTCTTAGCATACGTGAGAGAAAAACAAAAACTTAAAAACAGGCAAGTCCAAGTTTTCATGTCCAGTGCAGGCACTCACTGCAATCTGCCATCCATCATACATCCCTGCCCTGCTTTGATCCTCAGGATTACAAACCTGTCTAATCACACTTAAATAAAAAGCTTTTAAAGGAAAAATATGAGCTCTCATTGGTTGATTATTTGGTTTGGTTATTTGATGGGTTACCGTGCTGTAAAAAAGAAAAGTCCATGTGGATGGTCATTCAAAATGAGAGTCAAGTGGTGTAAACAATAAAGAAATGGAAATAAAGAAGAGTTGATTTTGCTGACATTTTCACAACAAATACGATAAATACTGCAGTGGAGGCTACTGAGACTGGCCTTACAGATAGTCAGGAAAGGTTTAAATACTTGTACCACCACTTCTAGCGGCTTTAGCAGTAATGTGCCATACAATTCTACTGTGTCTCATAACACCGGCATATCAATCAAACAAAGGATCCCTTTACAGTCTTTAATTTTGTTAGATGCAAATATGAGACCCCAAAGCACCTTGTTACATAGTACCTTTTTTTACTGGAAAGTAAAAATTTAATTGTAAAAATGTTTAATTGATGTTCATTAGCTGTATTACCAGAAAAAAATTGATTTTCCGCAGAAATCAAATTACTTTGTTACAGTCATTGTAATATTTATGAACTTAAAAAAAAAAAAGGTGAGTTTGGGATTTTTTTCTGCTTCAGTCTATGAACCCGATTTATTTTTGACATACATGACGTTTGTGATGTGTAAGTGTATGCATGTGTCTCTGAGAGGGAGGTTTTAGGGGTGCTTTTGAGATTTGACACCCTTAGGACCCATGGTGGTCTTCATCCGGCCTTAAACAAAACACATTGTAAAAAGTGCGAGTAAAAATGTGAACATTCTACAGAGACTTTAAGCTATGATTTGAAGTCTGGACTCTGGGATGTTGTGTTTCAGATATGCTAATCACAATACTTTCATCATGCTTAAATCACTTTTACTTCTTTTAAAAATAGATTGTCAAGTGAAAACACAATCTAAAAAAAGGCCATTTCAAAGATGAAGTTCTATATCGTGTAGGTTTAGAGTATTCAGTATCTAAATTGCAAGTTTGTGAGCGTTTCCGTATCATAAGTTCAAGAGAGAAAAAATTAATTTCGATTCCATTTTGTTCTGATGACATTCAGAGAAACAGAGCTGCATTTGATTATACCATTCAGAAAATGCAGACTTGTGCTTTTCCTTTACTTTCAATGATACATTCACAGTCTTTAGGTATTCACTCTGTAGGACACAATGACACCTTATAACTAAGACGATTACACAGCATGTACTGAAAAGGGCTCTTTTAATGTAATGTGTAACTATCTATATTTGTAATGTGTATGTTGATGAGACAAAGTATTTTTATTAGAATTAATATATGCATAGGATCAGCATTGCAAATGGTGTAGTGTTGTCATCTGATTACACTGAAGAAGACTGGAAGCAACCGTAAACAAATGAAGGGATGGGAATGAAGTAGGTGTGAAAATGAAGTCACGGAGAGGAACACATTGGAACAACGTAAATCAGTTATAATATTAAGTACTTACTGGTAGTATGGTCATCAAAGATCCAAAGGGCAGTATCACATAACACACTTACAGGGAAATTTTTATAAAAGATGTTCTCTAATTTCACAGAGCATTTGTAATGGTGACATTCTCTCAGTCATTAAGACTATTGACTAAGTATCTGATCACTGGTATCAGCAACAGTGCACATGTAAATTAAATAGCTGGAGGTGTACTATTATTTTATAAGATACCCATTACCAGGTGCTCCCTGATCCTCTTCTAGCAGCACTTCAAGGTGTGGCAGAAGTGCTGCAGACCAAGGCTCTACAGCTGTCCAGGCCACCCTGTTGGTGGCCATGGGCCTCAGCAGGGTTGAGCATCCAAGCTTCAAGCCCTTTGCCCTGATGCCATCCAAGGGGGCTGCCCTCTCATGTTCCGGCGTAGGTACTGCTGTTGACATGTCCTCTCCCCTAGTCTTCTCATCAGAAGTGGGTCCCGACTGGGCAAGGGCCCAGGCTGTCTGCCACAATAAGAATTTATGCCTTACAGGGTTTAATGTTTTTTTCTTATTAAGATCATTTGTTATGAGGCAAAAGTTAAAGAAATGAAAATTTGTTTATGGTCACCTCACTTTTTGGACTAAACACCAACTGACACTGCAATAAATGTGACACTGACAGAAAGAATTTGGAACCAAGGCCTCTAGTGTACTGACGAAGTATGTGACTTATGGCTTTTTAGTGGAAATAACTGAATGCCTTTGAGGAAACTGCTAGACCCAAGGTCAGATGGAAGTATGGCAAATGCAGAGCCACTAGAAGAGTCAGTGACCATCTTAGAGAACAGCGGCTGGTTTCCAATTATGGAAAGCAGGGAGTATATCCAACTCATTAGAGGAAAAGTAAACTATGTTTGATCCAAGTACTCCATTTTTACTTTCTTGTATGCATAGTATAGAGAAAGTACAGGAATCGTGAAAAAATTCGACCTCGAGATTTTAATGAATCTTGACATTTTAGACCTTCCTGAGTCTGAAAGACCATTTTTGAAATTATGTCTGTCTGTGCGTTTGTGTGTAAACACAATAACTGGAAAACGCTTTGACGTAGGTCAATGAGATTTTGTACACCTACTTTATATCAAAAATAAGGAATCCTATTAACTTTTGGACTACTGTACATCCAGCAACCAAAAGTGGTACTTTAACTGAATACTTTTGTGAATTTTCAAGTAAACTAAGGCTATAATTACAGATAGATGATTCAAATCTTGTATATATATTTATAATGATGATATGAAATTTGAGAAAAATTACTCAACCAAAAATAGTATTTTATTTTTTACAACATTTTCCAAATTTTTTGAATCATAGAACTATAAATGTGTATACGATATTAAAAACTGTACTCAATATGATGCATATTCTTTCAATAACTATTATTAATTTTATTTTAATTTATACAACATCAGTTTAACAATAATGTGTAAACATTGAACATGCCATGTAAATATAAAGGTGTAATGGGAACAATAAGCTGCTACATCCCCGTCATGTTTCATGTAATACACTTAATAATATGATTTTTTACATTTATTTCCATCATTATTATCATAATTAAATGTAGCCAAATGCAGTTTTACCTATATAGCAATTTATTGCAACAAATGCTAACACTTTTTCTATGTTTTTAGGTAACTATAACTCTTTTTACTTTGCAGGTAATCTAAGTAATGCATATGTAATCATGAAAGAATTCCACCACCATTCTCAACCTCCGTAAGTGCAAAAATATCATTTTAATATAAAGTTTGATTATAAATAGAGATAAATGATTGTGTATTTAAATTAGTTATGATAAGAGAGAGAGAGAGAGAGAGATATGATATTTGCGAAATACTGCACAACTGGAAGTGGTTCTGATGACCTTTTCCTCTATCTCAATATGCGAGAAAGTCGAGGGGAGCACAATCCTGATTTTTTTTCTTTTACATGCTTCTCATCAGTTTGTAAGCCATGTGCTGGATGTGTGTAGACGATTCAAAAATGAGTAGCACGTCTGGTCTTCAACCAGCCGAGGTGGGCATACTGTATGTCACTCCTCTCTTCAGATCACTGCAGCAGCATGTATTAAATTCTAATCCTTGATGCTTACCTACAGAGTAGTAAATAGATCAGCACCTTTATATATTGAGGTGCTTGTGGAGGTGCATTCTTGTCCACTCAGGTCTTCTGATGGACAGTGTCTAAGGATGCCACCTTTGTGTAGCATCTAATCTCAGTCCAGACTTTTTACATGTTTAGCTTTGAGCTGGTGGAAAGTGATTCTCGCCTCCATTCAAACTGATGACCCCTTCGATATGTTTAAGAAATTCTGAAGAAGCTCTTGTTCTGTGAATTTCTGTGTAACTGTCTTTGTTAGGTTCTTGTAACTGTGGAAGTGAAACTAGCTTGCATTTTGTTCTCAGATCTTCACTTGTGATGATCAATTTTGTACCCATGTCCCGTAACACTTGTTCCAAAAGAGTCCCACAGACTGTTGTTAACTCAGTCATGTGCACATCTTTCATAAGTCACTTTAAATAAAAGCGTCTTCTAAGCAAATAAATGTAAATGCCCATAATTTATAAGAACTATGCTAGTTGTTTAGGTTACTTAAAATATTCTAGAAATGTATACTGTCCCAGAAGCAACAGACATAAAGCAGGAAAAAATCCTAGAGGCCAGACAAGTCCACCATTATCTAACCATAATCACACAACCCTGAATGATCCCACAAGTGCCACTTAAGACAAGTGTGCGTTTGGTCCTTTTAGTAGGTTTGAAGAGCAACATTGCCTCTTTTAAGCAGGTCGGCTCTAGCATTGTAGTTTTTTTTTTATTAAACCTGATCCTGCTGCTAAGTGAAAACTACTGAAAAAAATGTGGACATATTTTGCATTAATAAGTGTGTAGAGTACTATAATTGAGCATTCTCTGCCTTACTGTGGAGACTGCTGAGACACTTGAAATCCATTCTCCCAATTAAAAAAGATTAAAATGTGATGAATTGAGTCAAGGGTTTTCTTATTAGGTGTAATAGACTCTTATTTTGGCCTTTGGGGATGTCATTATCAATTTTATGTTTAGTCAGATAAAAAGGAAATAATAAATTTCAAAATACTGTAGAATTGAATCCTAATAGTTAATGAAAAACATTAAGCAAAATCTCAAATACTACTGCATCGTGACCCTAATATTGTGATAATGGCGGAGTGGTGACTCAGAGGCTAAGGATCTGTGCTGGTATCCGGAAGGTTGCCAGTTCAAATCCCATTACTAGAAGAAGGGATCCTACTGCATTGGGCCCTTAACCTGAAAACTGCACCAGGGGAGTATAGAATGTCTGACACTGTGCTCCAACCTCCAAAATCCATGTGATAAGACAATTTCCCTTTGGGGAATAATAAAGCACATTAAATCAAAGTTCTGAATATTGTGTTATCTTTGGTGATTCCCACTCTTAATATATTGGCATGTAATTATTGATTGATTATAGTGTAATAATAGTTTCCATTTCAGTAATAAATAATAAGTTTGCCAAATTTTCATCACAACCTGATAAGTAACGGTGAGCGAAATATTGTGGATTGTGTAGTGAGGGTGGCATAGATTTAATAAATTATTTCTATTTCAACCAAATGAAAAAAAACTGTTGTGAACTACGAGTCCCAAAACACCTAAATCCCAATAAGTTCCAAAAGCACTTCAAAAAGTATCACTGTCAAACCCTGGCTAGTAATGAAGACAAAGACAGGGTGTTCATGAAGCAAGCTCTGTAGAGCACAAAAGGCAAAACAGAGTTGCCTAAAATAAAAGGTCATCCAGGTGAAAAAGGTCCCAATACAGAAATCCAGGTCAGAAATTCAGTAAAAACGTTAAGTAAGTAACTCACCACTCTGTGACATGTTTTGAAATAAACTGACAGGAACTATGGAAAACCCTCTGGGTTTATAGGATGAAAGGAAGCTCCTGGCGATGACTGGCAAGTGGCCCCGCCTCTTGGGGGACCACCCACAAAACACATGGAACACAGTAAAGGCAACTGCTTTACACAGATTAAACCAAAACTAGAGAATGATGTACATAATCAACAAAAATAAAACTATCAAAAACAAGCAAAATATGAATTTGAACCCCAAGTTTGGTTGAACCACTGTCTTGGAAATATCTTCTACAACTTTGTGATGCTACACCATCCTCTCTTTGACACACTAACACTGAGCACTTTCAGTCAACTAATCGTTCAGCAGAAGTGTGTCAAGAAATGCTACTAGGGCTCCTTTATATTAGCAGCAATGTGTCCCCATAATGCCTCCATGTGATTATGACTGCTCTTTCTGTCTTTGGCAAAGTCAGGTATTTTTCTTTCTTTTTAGTTTTTTTTATATAGATAGATAGATAGATAGATAGATAGATAGATAGATAGATAGATAGATAGATAGATAGATAGATAGATAGATAGATAGATAGATAGATAGATAGATAGATAGATAGATAGATAGATAGATAGATAGATAGATAGATAGATAGATAGATAGATAGATAGATAGATAGATACTTTATTAATCCCAAGGAGAAATTCACATACCCCAGCAGCAGCATGCTGATAAAAAAAACTAATAAAAAACAATATTAAATTAAAGATTGATAACAATGCAGGTATAACAGACAATAACTTTGTATAATGTTAATGTTTACCCCCCTGGGTGGAACTGAAGAGTCGCATAGTGTGGGGGAGGAACGATCTCCTCAGTCTGTCAGTGGAGCAGGAAAGTGACAGCAGTCTGTCGCTGAAGCTGCTCCTCTGTCTGGAAATGACACTGTTTAGTGGATGCAGTGGATTCTCCATGATTGACAGGAGCCTGCTCAGCACCCGTCGCTCTGCCATGGATGTCAAACTGTCCAACTCCGTGCCTACAATAGAGCCTGCCTTCCTCACCAGTTTGTCCAGGTGTGAGGTGTCCCTCTTCTTTATGCTGCCTCCCCAGCACACCACCGCATAGAAGAGGGCGCTCGCCACAACAGTCTAATAGAACATCTGCAGCATCTTATTGCAGATGTTGAAGGACGCCAGCCTTCTAAGAAAGTATAGTCGGCTCTGTCCTCTCTTGCACAGAGCATCAGTATTATGCTTATTATGTCTACAATATGTGTAGCACATAGGATCACTCTAAGGCCCTGTCTCTAAACAAGTATGCAGACATGCTCAGAAAAACAGCAGCTAGCAAGCGTTGTGCATCTTTATTAAGTCTTCTGGTCTCAGACTCAACAGGCACATCTTGTTGACTTTCATTTCTCTTTACCATATTGGGAATTGGCCTCTTACCTATCTTCTTTCTAGTCTTGACCTTTGTCTTGTTTATTGACAAGGTGTTTTCTCTGCTGCTATTTTTCATCGAAGCAGAACAACATGTACAAGTAATTAATAGATAAGAATGTTTCATTTTTTAAAATTTCACTCCATGAAAAACTAGTAGCGTGTCAATTCTAACTAATTTGCATGATATACAGCCCAATATGTTTCTAAGAAAAAGTTGAAAGAAGACTATGATCCCTGCACCCAAATATGCCATTCTGCATAGGTGCTCAAAATAGCTCTTCGGTGTTAAAAAAAAAACCAAAAAAACATAAAGTTTGTGTTTTCAACCAGAAAAAGACAGATAGAACTGTGTTGGGTCATTACTATGTTGATTCTATTAATATGGTAAGAATCTGTTTATTTAAAAAAAAACTACCTACCATCGAGTCAGGAGTGCCAGCAATTATTATGCATTTATTCATTAAAACAGAGGCATTTCCTATAATTACACTAAACAGTTGTATATTTCAGGCACCATCTGTTGAATTGAATGTCAAAGTGCAGCAGGCAGTGATGTTATGCTACTCATTAAGCAGTTGTGAATATTATGATAAAATGGTTCAATTCACCACTTCTCAGTTGTATGCCATCTTTTACTTTGGACCACTGAACGCAGACAGTGATGGCATAAGGTTCCAACTCTGTGTTTTGCATGAGGTACACACTCCCTGAAAACTATGCTAGGCCATAAACACCCGCACCCCTTCAAAACATTGCGACGTGGACGAAACATGTGAACATTAGAGAAAGAAATCACTTAGTTCAGCTTTATGTGCTGGTTTAATTTGGAACAAGCAGTTCTGAAGACACCTCGTCAGTATTATCAAACCAGAACTTCTGAATCCCGCAAGTTCCTTTCCTGTTGTTGAGTTTCCTTGGCTCTTTAGCTATGAACAGATGATGTGGCTCAGATAAAGGCTGGATGACATGATGACTTCCAACAAGAAGACAGTGAGATGTTAACTCATGTAGATCCAATCGGCAGCAACAGTGTGCAGAACTTTCCCCTTCAACCATTTTAGTCAAGTATAATTTAAAACATCTGCCCAATAAATGATGCCACTTCAATATACTGTGTGCCTCTTCCTCTCAATCTAATCAAAATTTTGGCAGTTCCTAGGTCTGCAGCTGCACGTTTGCCTTCTAATTTCTCTCTGAATATTTACATTTTAAAAACAACTTGTTCCCTACAGTATTTTATATGTGCAAACTAAATCTATGTGAAAAATATGGAAATATAGCAGAAATTCTATTTGCATAATCAACTAATGTGGCGTGCTCATTATAGATAATATTCACTGCACACTACAAAAAGAATTGCGTTTGACCTGAAACAAGACCACGCAATTCAAAAATATGTAAGACTAAATGCTGTTCATGGCCAAAATATTCCACAAAGCAAAACTTTGTATATCCAACTTAGATTGTCTTACCCTGTCCTTGTTCAAAGAGTAAGTGACAAAATAAGTCAAGGGTGGGATTTAGTTCAATGACCTTGACTTCAAAGTGCAACTTGTAAACCATTAAGCCACTCTGACTAACAACAATGGAGAAGGGTTAAGTACTGTATGTCCAGGCAAGTCAGAAAATAACCACACAAAAGAAATAAATAATGTAATCGGCTCCATACTTATTCTTGCAGAGCCTTTACAGTTTCTTTCTTTATTCCTGTTTATCTGTCAACCCAATTCCAGCTCAAAACATCAGGCTGCAGAAGCACTTAATACCCATTTTCAGCATAAAACTGTCTTTGTTTTCTCTCAATTTTCGTGAGGCAAGAGCAAAGCAGAGTTCCTTATTATCTCTTTTTTATATTCGGAGCCAGAATTTTTTTTTTTTTTGTGGCTTTTTATATTCAAAGCTCAAATAGGACACATCATTCTTTTCCTGTAATACACCATCCATAATCAAGGTGTCAGTTTTCCGTTGGTGCCGGCTTTCCAAAATAAATAAACAAAAAAAGATGAAAAGCCGCTTTTTAAATGATAAGAATATCCATGTAAGCTCAGAAGATACAATGGGCTGAACTGAGGGCATTACAGCGGCTGGAACAGATTTAATAGTAAGAACAACAGCCCTTGATCCATACATCTCTGTTTGTTACCATTCATTTATTTAGAGAAAAGAAACGCTCTCCATGGCGGCCAGATGCTTTGATAATTTGGTCTCTGGAAGCACAAACACATTTGCAGTCACTAAGGGTTTTTTCATTCTAGTAAAAACCAACAAGGTCAAATAGTGAAGTACAAAGAGCATTGGAAAATCGAAATAAATTTTGTTATAATGTATTATTCAAGATTAATATGGCTTTACATCGTGTAGTGGCAGTGCAGATGTTTGGTTTGCGTCCTTAGGGTTAATTGTTCCTCTGTGTCCTTTTATGTTGCTTGATATTTTTGCTTGGTAACTGTTATTTTGTGCCCTTTCCTGCATGTTCCCAGTTGATTTTGTTTCAAATGATATGAAGTCTCTATGGATGCTGTTGTATTAATCTCAAGCTGCAAATGCCCACCCACTCCTCCCTTCCATTATATAATTCCTGACTGTTATGCACCTAAACACTTCTACATTTCTCAAGTTTGCTAATCAGAAAAAGGTCGCTTCAGTTTACAGCTTTGCAAGTGAGCAGCAGGATCTTGAATAGAATTCAGACATAGGCAAGAAGCCAGCGTAATGAAGCCAGTGCGACTGTTGGACACTTGAGCCCGGTTTCACAGAATGAGTCTGTGGGGATCCTGTTGTAGCATGAACAAAGAATCGCAGGGGTTTTCTTTAAGAATTATTGTAAGTCTCCATGTAAACTACTAAATATAATTGTTATATTGCTATCATTACCGCTTCCCTGACTAAAAAGCCTAGCACTCCATTTATGAGTTATGACTCTGTGTTACTTCTGCTTGTTATTACTTTGTTAACATACTAAAATGGCACTGTGGTAGTGGTGCTGCCTCACAGTTAAGGAGACCCGGGACCATGTCCCGGGTCCTCCCTGCATGAAGTTTGCATGTTCTCCCAGTGTCTGTATGGGTGTCCTGTAAGTGCACCAATTTCCTCTCACTGTCCTGAAGCATGTAGGTTTGGTGCATTGGCAAAGCTAAATTGGCCCTAGTGTGCATTTTGAAGGTGTGTGAGTGTTTTCCCTGTGACGGACTGGTACCCTGTCCAGGGTTTGTTCCTGCCATGCACCCTGTGCTAGATGGGATTGGCTCCAACACACCCCTAGTGTGGATCAAATGAGTAAGAAAATGACATGACTATGGTTTGATTTATTCTTTACATTAAATGTAGCTTTGGTGGAGTGACCCTTCCATGCTGTCTTAAAGGAGTATTCCACCCAAAAGTAATAACTTTTAGATTTGATACTTGCAATGTGTGGTTGGTACCTATGGCTGAGAAAAACTTTTAACTGCATGCTTTGATGCATAATGAAATTCCTGACACAATGGGTTTAAATGAGGGATTATCTTGAACAATAGGAACCAATATCAAATGTCAATGAAAAATAATCTCAAATTACTCATTTTGCATAATCCAAATTACATGTATCCAGCCATCTGATTAAAATACATGCATTTTGCTTAAATATTGTTTAATAAACTACTTCCAGGAAATCCTCTCATGACCAACAAAAGCAGCACGGGGATTGAACCTTTGAACTGAAACTCACATCATGTCCTTGTCCGAGTGGAGTTTCCATATTCACCTTGGGTTTCCTCTAGGTACTCCGACATTTTTAAACATCACCAAAAACTTGGCAGTTCGTTTAAGTGGCTATTCCAAACATTTAAAGTCCATAGATGCAAATGTATATTTAAAGAATTTCAGTGAGTGGTGTTAGGCCAGGTTTATACTTCACATGACGCATGCTCCAGTGGACACTCCTGCTACGCAAGCGTTTTACTGTTTATACTTGCACGCGTACTTTACATAAATCTGGAAGAGTCCATCAGGTGGCAGTGCGAGATATTATCACGGTGAGAACAGGTTCGGATTCACTGTGTTGTGAATTGCCTGGAACACCCATTAAATTCTGATAACACCTTACCGCAATATCTCTGAAAAGGATATTTAGTGATTAAACTCATCAGTCCAGGGATGTGCCCATTCCAGCTAGCATTGGGCACAAGGCAGAAACAATCCCTAGACGGGGCATCAGCTCATCACAAAGTGAATACGAGCACTCACATACACTAGCGTCATTTTAGTGTCACCAAATCTGCATATCTTTGGAAGGAAACTGGAGCACACTGTGGAAACCCACCAGGAAAACATGTAAACTCCAGGCAGGGAATACGAGCGATGTGACTCCCTGTGAGGCAGCAGTACTACCGCTCTGCCACCGTGTCACCCCCATGTGAGTAATTAACGATTTATCTGTAAAATGTAACATACATACTTTAATGCATTTCATCATGAAAGTGATATCAAGTATAAATCTAAGGATTCTAAATGTGCAGAGAGTTGGAATATCATACATTTAATGTGTTCTGCGTGGTGATCTATTGCTGCTTGCTGCTGCTGTCAAGTCAGGAGGAAGCCCCAGAAGCTTGTAGCAATTAACAACTGGGATGATGTTTAAGAAAGTCAGGTTTAATGATAAAGTAAACTACGAGGTTAAAGTGGACATTTCGTAGATTAAAGTCAAAATTTCCACTTTAATCACAAAATACACCTTTTCACCATGTCAAAAGATGGTATGTGAGACTTTTAAAATGTATTGTGCCATTACTTTGGGGAATATGCAACGTTTGAATATAAAAGCACCACAAATGCATCTGTATGTCAGCAGTTTGCTTCACCACATCGAACCATTCATCAAACATCGAAGTGAACACATTGATCCCGTAGGATCGCCATAGCTCATTTATACTTCACGCTCAGAATGTGTATGTGCACGCATCATGGATGCCATGCGTTCCCAGCGTTCATTTGACGTGTCCTCTGAGCATGTCCTCAGAAATTAATGTGACACATGCGCGAGTTGCAGTACCAGCAAAAAGTCAGGAGGCGCAGTGTAATAAAAGTTGGAATGTGACGTAAGGGTCTCTGTTTACTATTTACATGTGGCAGAAAGCCGCTTTGAGGATCCTGCAGGATTGATGTGTGTGCTTCGATGTTTGATGAATGGTTCAATGTGGTGAAGAAAAATGCTGACAAACAAATACATTTCTGGTGGTTTTATAGTCAAGCATCGCATATTCCCCAAAGTAATGACACGATACATTTTAAAAGTCTCACATACCATCTTTTGTGTTGTCTTTTTTTTCCATCAGAATGTATGACAGTGTATTTGAGACACATGGTGAAAAGGTGTATTTTGTGATTAAAGTGGATATTTCAGCTTTAATTTCGAAATGTCCACTTTAACCTCATAGTTTACTTTATCATTAAAGCAGACTGCTGCGGTGGGTTGGCACCCTGCCCAGGATTGTTTCCTGCCTTGTGCCCTGTGTTGACTGGGATTGGCTCCAGCAGAACCCTGTGACCCTGTGTTCGGTTTCAGCGGGTTGGAAAATGGATGGATTAAAGAAGACTGTCATAATGTCATCTTAAAACGGACCAAGTTGTTAATCGTTATGTGCTTTTGGGGCTTCCTCCAGCATTGACAGCAGTGATTGCCACACAGAACACATTAAATGTATGATATTCCAGCTCTCTGCACATTTAGAATCCTTAGATTTATACTTGATAACACTTTCATGGTGAAATGCATTAAACTATGTATATTATATTTCACAGATAAGTCGTTAACTTCATTTAAAAACTAAATACTGTTAATAATTACACACATGGGGGTGACACCGTGGCAGAGCGGTAGCACTACTGTCTCGCAGGGAGTAACATCCTTGGTGTTTCCTGCCTGGAGTTTGCATGTTTCTCTGGTGGGTTTCCACATTGTGCTCCGGTTTCCTTCCAATGATATGCAGGTTTGGAGATTTGGTGACGCTAAAATGACGCTAGTGCATGTGAGTGCTCATATTCACCTTGCGTTGAGCTGATGCCCATCCAGGGATTGTTTCTGCCTCTTGCCCAGTGCTTGCTGGAATAGGCGCATCCCTGGATTGATGGATTGAATCATTAAACATCCTTTTCAGAGATATTGTGGCAAGGTGTCCTCAGAATTTAATGGGTGTTTCAGGCAATTCACAACACAGCGAAGCCGAACATTTTCTCACTGTGATGATATCTTGCACCTGGTGGAATCTTCTAGATTTACACAAAGTACCCACACAAGTATGAACAGTACAATGCTTGAATAGCAGTAGCGTCCGCAGGAGCATGCGCCGCATCACGTGAAGTATAAACCTGGCCTTAGAGTATCAGTAAACAGACACACATACAAATATAAACAATTTTGGAAGGCAAAGTGGGGGACCCCTTTCAACGTTTGCAAATGCAAATATATATTACAACGGAGTAGCTTGTTGGGTGGGTACCATTAAGTTTAAACAGACACCATGAGTCCAACTCCACTTCTGCTTCAAGCAAAGCAACACCTGAACTCACAGCCTCAGCGCCTGACACTGGCACTCAAGGTTTAGAGCATGCTTACTAACCATTGAGTGTCATTTTACTTTCTCCTTCCATTTCACACCACATTGTACATGACAAATGTGATCACATCTCTTTTTTCCTGTCCAGGACACTTCCCCATCTTCAGTTGTCCATCTACCCTATTAGTTAATGCTGCTGTTTGCGTGGCACGTCAATCACTTCTGCTCTGTCCTTCGTTTGTAAGGACCTCCGATCTCAGTGCAGCACAGACATTCACATTAGCACTGTACTACTAAATATTGACAAATAAAACAGTTATTGACAAAAAATCGGCTACTTTTCTTTTTTCTGTAACATCACCAAATTTCAATCAAACCAACCAAAATATTTTTGAGATTTTAGGCTATTTAATTTATCTATTGTATTGGGTGTGTTTACCCCAAAATATTGATATATCGAAATCTCCTTTCTTAGTGGATACATATTGTACAATCATGCTAAATTCCAGATTTTTAGCTAAACAGGAAATAGTGTCTTTTCTGTCAATAAGTGAGTGGGTGAGTGAGTCATTCAGTTATCTTTGCATTTTATATTTAATATATGATATGTGTACATATTTCTATTTTGGTACATCAATTATTCACTCCTGTTCTTATCTATTTTTAATTCTTTTTTCTTTCCTTGTACTATTTTTCTTTTACAACTTATACAGCACTTTGAGCTACAATACCATTTCCAAAAAGATAGAATGCTGTATAAAATATAAATAAAAACAGAATGCAATCGTATGAACCCACATATAATTGCAAATAGAATAAAAACGACACATCAAAATGGCAGTGTGGTGTAGTGGTTAAGGCTTTGGATCCTGCTACTAACACTGTGTGACCACAAGCAAGTCACTTGACCTATCAGTGCTCCAATTGGAAAACCAAAAGAAATGTAACCAACTGTATCATAAATGTAGGTCGCCTTGGATAAAGGCGTCAGCCAAATAAGTAAATGTTAAAATCGAAAACTTTTACTGCTTTCCAAAAAATAAAGGCTCACTTTGAATTTGATGCCAGTAACCAAGTTGGATCAAGGCAACAAAAGACTGACAAAGTTGTGTAATACTAAAAAAAAAAAAGACCTGCTGAAACAACTCACAACTAATTAGATTAATTGACAACAGACCAGTAACATGATTGGTTATAAAAAGAGCGTGTCAGAGAGGCGGAGTCTCTCAGAAGTAAAGATGGAGAGGGACTCACTACTCTGTGAAAGGCTGAGGGCAAATAGTGCAACATTTTAAGAATAACGTTCCTCAATGTAAAACTGCAAAGAATTTGGGGATTTTATCATCTGTGGCACATAATTGTATCCTTAAAACATTCAAAGAATACAGAGAAATCTCACACAAGGGACAAAACTAAAACCCAATAATGGATGGGTGAGATCTTTGGGCCCTCAGGAGGCACTGAAGTAAAAACAGATATGTCTGAGTTGTGGAAATCACTGCATGAACTCAAGAAAACTTCTGAAAACCATTGTCTGTGAACGCAATTCTTTGCTGCATTCACAAATGCAAGTTAAAACTCTACCATGCAAAGAAGAAACCATTAGATAAACATGACCCTGAAGCACTGCTGCCTCCTCTGGGCCTGAGCTGGTCTAGGATGGACTGAAGCAAAGTAGAAAACCGTCCTGTGGTTTGATGAATCGATATTTGAAAGTTTTTTTTTAAATCATGGACACTGCATCATCTGAGCTAAACAGGAGGAGGACCATCCACTTTTTGATCAGCACACAGCTCAAATGCCAGCATCCACGATGGTATGGAGTTGCATTAGTGCATTAGTGTCCCAACTTTTTTGAAAACAGGATTGTGAATTGCTTGTACAAAAATGTAATAAAGAAATAAATGTTATTTTAGTCATGTATGTGACTACTGAATGAAGATGATAAAGGAGAATACAGAAACAGAGTAATTTTAATATGCAGAAGTAAACATAAGATATAATATCTGGTATCAAAATCCAAAACAAAAAAAGTTCATGTTGTTGATAATTCAAATCAAAATCTTCCTAAACAACATGGGCTCTAAAAAAGATTCTTTCATCAAACACAACATGCACAGTGACTTTATCACAAAGCTTGGATAAATGGATACAAAGCAGCACATTGACATCACATGTTGCAATGGTGCTGTTACCACAAATAAGGCCACTGCCATGTTTAAAGTACACAAATGTCAGACACAACATGTGAGTGAAAGACCTCGTCAAAATAATTAAAAAAATAAAATAAAAGTCAAAAGGACAAAAATATAATTATAATTCATATTAAAAATGACACTGACATCCAAAAACCAGACTGTGGCAGTAACTCAAATAATGACATCAAAATTAAAGGGAAATTTTTACAAAAAGAATTTTGAAAATGCATCTATAAACATGGACACCAGAAACAGCATGCCACCATTGTATATCCTGAATAAGAATGATGTAGCAATGGAGCACTGCAACAATACCCCCAATATCCCCAAGGTGGTAGTGCAGAAATAAATGAATTCAAATTACAAAACAATTCAAAATGTTCCAAAACCTACAAGTCAAAACACCAAACATCTCCTTCTGTTCATTTCATAATATTTTATCAGCCACTCCACCAGCAAAGACACTGTCATATTTCAGCCACCATTTCTCCCCTAGCTGGGGTCTAAAATCGTGTCACTGGTCTGTTTTGTTTAATTTTGCATTACTTATTTGTATTAATGTTTATTGTGTACATTTTTCTTTCTGTTTATGTGTAACTGGATGAGGCCTAGGTTATGTCCCTTGTGTTTTGTGGGTGGTTCCTCAAGGGGCAGGGCCACCTGCCAATCACCACCAGGAATAGCCCTCCATCCTGTTCAAGGGAGGCCTTCCATAATTCCTGTCAGTTTGGTTTGAATGCACTAGGGAGTGGAGAGGTACTGTGCTTTGTGCTATTGCTTCTTGATTTTCCGCTAATTCGAACATGTGCTCTGTTTTTCGACTATGTCTTTGGATTCTGTTTTGGGAGTGTGGTTTATGAGTTTTGAACCTCTATTCTACTTTTTTTAACTACACCTCTGGATTCCATATTGGGACTTTATTAATTGTAATTGCCTTGCCTTTTCAGGCCACTCCTTTGAGTTCTTCGGAGTTTCTTGTATTACAGAGCCTTTGACAAATAAACCTTTTATTTTTATAAACATTTTTCTTGGCCCTTTAAGTTTGTAGTCAGAGTTTTGACAGTGTTTCACCCCTCTAGTGGGCAATTATTGAAATTGTTTTTGAAGTTGTACTCCCCAGTCATGACAGACGCTTGATTAAATATGAGTACAGACAGCAACTGAATTAAATATTACTTTGGACTTTCTATTTCAGGCACATCAGGTACTTGCATGGAAAACATAGAATGAAGACAAACCATTTCACAACACACTTAATGAAAGCTTTATAAAAGCTATAAATACCCATAGAAAAAGAAAGAAATCTAGGAAACCGATTTGAAAACAATCTAAGTTTGAAATGTAAAGTGAGTAGTTTTCTTGCATAAAACGCGGTAACAGGATTATTCATACACTACAGACTTATTCAATGACATAATCAAAAAACAGACATAACGTTTAAAGTCATTATTAACTCAGGAGACAAATATTTTATTAAGTTCCTTCTCATTTCTTTTTCTCCATCTAGAAAATCATTTCATTTTCCCAATATTTCCAGAACCCCCATATTTAAGTAAAATTATATAGACAGCCGGGGCCCTTACTAGGCCAAGACACCCTGACCATAGAAGGACCGTGGGAGAGTATTTTTAAGACCATTTCTCCCCCGGACCGACAGAGGGCAGTCCCCTTGGCTTCCAGCGGGGCCACAGGTTATGAGCATGAAAGCTCAACCCTGCTGGGGCCTGTGGCCACCACCAGGGACCGCCTGGACATTTGCAGGGCCCTATTTGGCAGCACTTCCACCACAGCTGGAAGTAGCTTGCTGAGTGCCTGTACCCCTTCTGGGTGTTCTATAAAATATTTACTTTCCTTATAGCGCCAGTTTATCTTGCTGGCTTGTTACAACCCATTCACCACTTCAGAAAAGGATCAGAGATTTATAAAATAACAATTTTTCACAGCACAGTATTTTCTACCTGTCAACTTAAGCACATTGCAACCAACCAAGCATCTCAAAACTGAGGGTGTCTGTGAGAAAGCTTGTACAGGTTTGTTAGGTGCAAGAGGAAAAGAGATGGCCAGTAAAGGCAGGACCACCAACATCAGTCAAGGCAGGTGTACTGAAAGAGTGGAGATGGGTTTCATTTTGCATACACCTCCCCAAAATGTAGCACCCAAACAATGCCAGATATATTCAAAGATCTTGTCTGAGGCGAACTGAGTGTTTCCAACACTGGTTCAGTTGCTGAAAACTGACAGGACTTTGCCTGTATGAAGAGCAACTGTTGAATGAAAACGTTTCAGAATCAACTCCAAACTCCATCCATCGATCCATTTTATGGTGCTTATATAGGTCAGGATCATTTGGGAAGTAGTGTCAACAAAGATATCCAGATGTCCTGTAACCCCCCACCAAAGTAATCCCAGGGGACAACGGGGCGTTCAAAGTCAAGCTAGGACATATAATCTCTCTGGCGTTTCCTGGCTCTGCTCTTATTTCTCCTCCAAGTTGAACATGCCCAAAATACTTCACCAGGGAGGCATCTAGGAGGCATCCTAATCAGACCTCAACTGACTCTCCTTTTGATGCGGAGCACCTGTTACTGTGCTTTGAATTCCTCCTGTACGTCTTTTGGCTCAGCCTTAGTGTTTGGGTGAGAAACAGACACCCTGTGGTGGAAGCTCATTTCTGATTTCTGTTTCTCCAATCCAGTTCTTTCAGTCACTACATATAGGGGAGAACTGGAACGTAGATCAACCAGGAAATTGAGTGCTTTGTCTTTTGGCTCAGCTCTCCCTTCACCAAGAATGACTGTTGCTAAATCTGCATAACTGTGGACACTGCTCTGATCGAGAACGTCCTTGCTGCAGCATGAGGAATGGGGCATGCCTAAACATTGTCTGGGTTAAACATTTAACTCCAAACTGTCTGTCTGGGTCTTGCTGACCCACTTGCTGCACATTTATGTAACTTGGGTTACTCAACAGTAGTCTTCATTTGAGTCAGATAATCCTACCACAGCTCTAATCTTAGACATAATGTAATCAGGCATATCACATTTACAGTCGCTATAGCCTGACAACTGTCACTACCACTACAGAATGAGGCATGACTCCTGGGGATTATGGGCGGAGTTAAAAGTTTAAGCACACCCCATTCTACGGGCTGCAGTGATAGGTAATTTTCTCTGATTCAAATGTTAATATCCTGCCTACTTCTTCTCTCACTTGTAAACAAGACCCTGAGATACTTAAACTCCTCCACTTAATCCCGGCTCTCCACCCTCTTTTCAGCTAAGAACCATGACCTCAGACTTCTTATGCTGACTATTGAGAAATACATCACTATTAACAAAGATGAAATTATTTCAATCTGTCAAAATAAAGGAAGAAAGATTTTGCTATAAAACCAAAATGCTGACCGCATAAGAAAGCAAAAGGGTATTGTTTTTCGTAAAGACTTTATAACTTGTTTTTTAAAATTTTATTTTATGAAGTTTTGGCCCTTCTCCCCTTTTAAGCCACTGCCAACTGAAAGGTCTGCTTATATCACCAATTTTACCTGTCATTAATTCCAACACTCTTGACCCTCCAATGTAACAATAGGATGTCCTTCACGCATTTTTTTTTTTAATTAGCTCTGTCGGCCACTGTTATGATCACATCTCTATTTTCTCTTTTAAAGTTTTGTTTAGTGTAAATGTTCTATACATTTCCTTAATTTGCCACAAGCTATGAACAGTATGTTAAGGCAGGGGTCCCCAACCCCCGGGCCGCGAGAGAACTGCCGGCAACGGAGACTCACTCAGACTTTTCAGATCACTTGGCGGGCGGGGCTTTTATGAGGGGCCAAACAGGCCATAAATCATATATTTCTGTGTGTAATCTATTGGTTTACGTATCAACACTATTGGTTTATGAATATTTACTATCGGTTTGCGTGCATACTTAATTGGTTTGCGTGCGTATAATACTGGTTTCATTCATATGAACTATATTGGTTCGTGTCCGTATATTATCGGTTTGTGCGTGAACTATATCCGTTTGTATATGCATAGCACTGGTTTGCATATGAACTATATTGATTCGCGTGTGTATATCAGTGGTTCCAGTACGTTTGTTATTGGTTTGTGAGTGAACTACATTGGTTTTCGGTTGTATGTTATCGGTTTGCGTATGAACTATATTGGCGTGCGTTCTGTGCTGGTCTAACGATGGATTTGTGTATGCACTATATTGGTTTCATGCACGTGTTATACTGGTTTCATGTGGGTAACATATCGGTTTTACGCTTGAACTCTATTGGTTGTATGTGTGTTCCATGTCGGTTTCTCGTACGAAACATACTGGTTTACGAACGAACACTATTGCAACTCTGTGTATGAACTATATCGGTTCTGCGTACGAACTAATTGGTTGTTCACGTGATCTTCAGTGAAAATGGGCGGGGCAAGAAACAGGAACTCAGGGGCCGGTAGTGTCATGGAGCGTGTAGAGAAGCTGACAGGAGACGGATCTGGGTTTACTTTAAACAGTGCAGTATTTTTTTCCACACGATAGGTTTGGGAAAGGACTTGGTGGTAATTATTACTATTTAATAGAATCTGCCATTGAGTGTGTAATGAACACAAAGCTGAAGTTAAGTACGTATTTGGTCGTCTTTTTATTTGCTTCCAGCTACATGCTCGCTTGCAACCCGCGACTGTACTTTTTCACACAGCTTTTGCAAGCTAGTTACTTATTCTAAAGGCAAAATATTCTACATTTACGACTGACGCCTTTATCCAGTATAACATTTAGTTACTACTGGTTACATTTCTTATGCCCAGCGATCCCGCACCGTGCCGGCTATTCAGGTGAAGTGACATGCTCATGGTAACACAGTGTCACTATCAGGACTTGAACCGACAAATGTAGGATTTAGAGGGCAAAGCCCTTACCACAATGCCCCAATGCTTGCACATCTGCAATGTGTATATTATTTGACATAATATAATCTTGTCCAGGACAGATTCCTTTGTTAAAGTTGAGTGTAACATTTTCAACCCGTTCAAGAGCTAAATCTGGGATATTTATTCTTTCAAATAATGTATCAGTTTGCAGATTAATGTACACGCTGTATAATATTTTACCATGCACTTAACATTGAAGAAGAAGCTGGTTTGTGAATAAGTAGCTGACTACAAGCATATGTGTAGCTAGGAGTGAATAAAAAGCCACCTGAATGTGTACCTAACTTAAGTCCCGTGATCATTTCAGATGTTAAACGTTAATCATCACCAAGCCCTTTCACAAACATTAAGTGGCAAACAAAAGTATTCAATCCCCTTGAAAGTCATAATTTTCTGCAAGACAAAAGATTTATACACATTTATTCATTCAGTATTTTTCTTATGCTGTGACAAAACATTTCCAAAGACAACATAAACCATTTTCTGTAGACGTTTAACTGAAGAAGAAAAACTCCAAAGTTAATGTTTGCATAGGTATTTAAACCTCTGTGCTTTGGAAGCTCCATCATTACACCAATGACAAATTAATTACAAAGGTGACAGTCGTTTAACAGTCATAATTAAACATTATGAGGTGCTACTTGTAAGTCCTTTCTGTCTCTCTGGATATAAACAGCCCCCTTTGTAAGGGCCGTAATCTTTGGTGGACAGTCACTGCAAAAATGAAAACAAAGGAGCATTCTACTGATGTGAGAAACAAAGTTATTGAAATGCACAAGACTGGGAATGACTATAAAAATATCAAAAGAGTTTGAATGTCCCATTGCACGCTGTTGCATTCATCACCAGAAAGTGGAAGGTTCATCAAAGTACACAGACTCTGACTAGAACAGGCTGTCCCTCAAAACTCAACATCAGAGTGAGACATCAACTGGTGAGAGAGGCGACTAGAAATCCAACTGTCACTCTCAGACGTCTGCGATGATCTTTAGCTGGAGTAAAGGTGCTGGGGTCCACAATTTCAAGAGTTCTCCATAAAACAGGCTTCTATGGGAGAGTAGCATGAAAGAAGCCATTCCTTAAGAAGGTCCACATAAAACAATGTATGGCGTTTGCCACAAAGCATGAGAAAGACCCAGTTAAAATGTGGGAGAAGGTTTTATGGTCATATGAGACCAAAACAGAAGTTTTTGGACAGACGTAAGAGGTATGTGAAGTGTAACACTAACATTGCCCAGGCCTCAAGAAACAACATTCCTACAGTGGAATATGGTGGTGGCAGTCTCATGCTATGGGGATGTTTTTCATGTGCTGGGTCTGAGAATCTTGTCAGAGTTGAAGGGACAATGGATGGACACATATACTGCACAATTTTGCAAGAGAACTTGTTCCAGTCTGCTATGAAAGCTCAGGAGAAGATTCATCTTTCAACATGATAATGACCTTAAGCATTAGGACAATGTGACACTGGGATAGCTCAAAAACAGAAAGGTGAATGTTTTGGAGTGGCCAAGTCAAAGCCCTAAGCTTAACCCTGTTGAGAATCTGTGGCACTGTTTGAAAACTGCTGTTCAGAGGTGCCATCTCACCGACATAGAGGGTCTCTAGAAATCCTGCCAAGAAGAAAGGGGCAGAATCACTCCTGAGCAGTGTGCAGAACTGGGGCCTACTTACAAAAGAACGAAGGCTGTTACGGCAGCAAAAGGGTTCTTGACAAAGTATGAATGTGTTGGGCTTGAATACTTAATGCAAACATCAACTTTGGAGTTTTTCTTCTTCAGTTAAATATCTACAGAAAATGGTTTATTTAGAAATGTATTGTTACAGCACAAGAGTTCACATTAAAAAGAATGAATAAATAAACGTGGAAAAATCTGTTTGTCATACAGAAAATTAGGATGACTTTTAAAGTGATTGAATACTTTTGCATGTCACTGTTTGTTTCTGAAAGGGCTTGGTGGTTATTATTTTTAACAGTATTTTCCCGTAATTCTGAAATATTCACGGGGCTGACGTGAGGTGCACATTCTGCTGGCTTTTTATTCAATCCTAGCTACATCCAGTATATGCTTGCAGTCAGCTACTTATTCATACAGCTTTTGCACACCAGCTTCTTATTCTAACAGCATGGCAAAATATTCTACAGCATGTACATTAATCAGAATCATTACAAACTGATCAATTATTTGAAAAAATAAATATTCCACATTTTGGTTCTGCACAGGTCAAAAATGTTAAACACAACTTTAATTTAACAAAGGAATCTGTCTTGTCACAAAACTGAAAATTAAGGTGGCTGAACGTGATTTAACACTTTTTCAGTGCCCATGATAGCACAGTAAATCCTATTTATGAGATATTGGAGTGGAAATACGCAGGTACTCGTACCTGGCAGGGCAAAAATCGGCTGCATCTTAAAAAACGCATATGCCTTGTCACAAAACTGTGAAAGGTAAGGTGGCCCAATATGATGTAACTCACATATACTGGTCCTAAATATGGAACATTTAGCTTTTCAAAGAATGGACACGATCATATCATGTCAACTAATATGCACGTTGCAGATGTGCAAGCAGTGGGGCATTGTGGTTAGGGCTTTGTCCTCTAAACCCTACATTTGTCGGTTCAAGTCCTGATAGTGACACTGTGTGACTATGAGCATGTCACTTCACCTGTCTAGGCAGCACGGTGCGGGATCGCTGGGCATCAGAAATGTAACCAGTAGTAACTAAATGTTATACTGGATAAAGGCGTCAGTCGTAAATGTAGAATATTTTGCCTTTAGAATAAGTAACTAGTTTGCAAAAGCTGTGTGAAAAAGTACAGTCGCGGGTTGCAAGCGAGCATGTAGCTGGAAGTGAATAAAAAGACGACCAAATACGTACTTAACTTCAGCTTTGTGTTCATTACACATTCAATGGCTGATTCTATTAAATAGTAATAATTACCACCAAGTCCTTTCCCAAACCTATCGTGTGGAAAAAAATACGGCGCTGTTTAAAGTAAACCCAGATCCGTCTCCAGTCAGCTTCTCTACACGCTCCATGACACTACCGGCCCCTGAGTTCCTGTTTATTGCCCCGCCCATTTCCACTTAAGATCACGTGAACAACCAATATAGTTCGCACGCAGAACCGATATAGTTCATACACAACATTCCAATAGTGTGCGTTCGCAAGCCAGTATGTTTCATACGCAAAACCGATATAGTGCACACATAAATCCAGCATGTTACTTTCACAAAGCCGGCATAGTACGCACACATAAAACCGGTAGAAGACTGACAAGGACTCAATGTAGTGCATACACAAAACCAATAGCGTTCATATGCGAAACCGATATATTACCCACGTGAAACCAGTATAGTGCATATGAAAAACCAGTGCTATACGTAAGCAAACCAGTAGTATACGAACACAAACCAATATAGTTGATACGCAAACCGATTGCATACGCACGCAAACCAATGCAATTCCCTCACAAACCGATAGCAAACGCACATGAACCAGTAATAAAGTTCAATTCAATATAGTTCATATGCAAACCAGTGCTATGCATATACAAACGGATATAGTTCACGCACAAACCGATAATATACGGACACGAACCAATATGGTTCATATGAATGAAACCAGTATTGTTCGCATGCAAACCAATTAAGTATGCACGCAAACCGATAGTAATCATCCATAAACCAATAATGTTCATGCGTAAACCAATACTTTACGTACAAAAATATATGATTTTTGGCCTGTTTGGCCCCTCATAGGGCTTTGCAGTGGCACAGAGAGAGGAGAGAGACCGAGGTGAGAGTATTACAACAAAGAATTTTTATGGTCCCGACAGTTTCCCCATATGACACAAGTCTATAGAAATCTCGTTACTACGAAGTACATTCAGGAGATACTTTCATTACAACCAAGTGACCTTGAAATGCTTCAATGAATCATCCACAGAGCAGCTAGTTCTGCACAACGATCCAAACAGAAACATTGTAAAAAACTGTTTTTTTTGCTGTGTTTGTTTTCATTGGTTTTCAGTGATACCTTTTTGCTTATTGCTCGTCAACATTTGAAAAACATCCATTGGAATTTAACTCATCGTCACCCTTCCTATAGAAACGGCAGACTCAAAAAACGATAACAGTGTTAATGTTTGTGATGTGCAATCTGTTAGAATGACAAATGCAATGCATATGTCTTTGTTATATGCAAACATATGCGAACTGCTGCGTTTGAAGACAGTTTTTATGTGGTTCAGTGATGCTCGTTCAAGAAACATTCCTATTAATGCGGCACTCGTTCAAGAAAATGTGAGGTTTCTAAACTCTCTTGGGACCTCTGTCAACAGGACAACACGCCGAAGAACATCCCGAAGTGCGATCACCACTTCTGTTTAAGACTGTTTATCTGTTGCCAGGGCAACAGCAGGCTCACAGTTCTACTGTGAAGCAATCACGCTTCGGGACACACTACAGCATGATGTTCCCGTTGGGTTGGGGGGGATCCCAAAAGAGTTCAGAAACCTCACAATATGAACTGGCATTCAGGCACTAGGGCACCCCACCTTTACCCACTCTGCAGACTCAGTATCCAGACAGGCTGGAGGAGTGCTAGAGGAGCCTGAGGAGGAAAATCTGAGGAAGCGGTGGAGCAGCAGCACGTGGGGCAGAGGCAGAAGATGCCCGTTGTTCAAGTTGGCAGATAAAGTGGCTGCATTCAAAGCCAAACTTGATTTATGGGGCCAACAAGTGAATATTGGGATTTTTGATACATTTGCAGAGGTTGTTAAAGATACCAAGCCAGGGCCATCTTTCTCCCAGCTGGTGTATGATCACCTATCTCAGCTTTCAATAGAGTTTGAGCATTATTCCAAACCACAAAAGACCCGCAAAATGGGAAGTAATGGATCTGTGACCCATTTGTGAATAAGCCAGGTGAATCAACTTTGTCTGTGCTTGAAGAGGATCAACTGCTTGAGGCTGCAAATGATGGTGGCCTTAAAAATATGTTTGAGACAACTTCAAATCTCCATACGTTTTGGATTAAAGTCAAGGCGGAATATCCTGAGGTTGCCACAAAAGCACTAAAAAGTCTGCTTCCATTTCCAACATCCTATCTTTGTAAGGCAGTGTTTTCTGCAGTGACAGCAACCAAAACGAGATTACAGAGTAGACTGAACATAACCAACACACTTCGTGTGTCACTGTCTTCCATCGTCCCCAAATGGGATCGTCTGGTTGCAGGAACACAAGCTCCGGGCTCCCACTAATTCTGCATTATGGTAAGTTGTATAATTTCTAATACGATATTATAACTTAATAATAATAGAAATGTAATGTAAATTGTGAATAAAACTGCCCTACGAACCCACCCCCAATCCTCAACCCCCCCAAGACACAACCCAACGACCGGTCCCTGGAAAAATTTGCTTCTAGTAAAGTGGTCCTTGCTGTCAAAAAGGTTGGGGACCACTGTGTTAAGGTATTTTAAACTGGCTTTGTTCATGTTGATAGACAGCACTGATCATATATGTGTACACAGCTTTCTGTAAATATGAGCTTTCCAGAAAAATGTATTTCACTGTAATGAACCTGTGTGTTACAGTATTTTATTTTGAATGTTCCAGCATTCATTACTGTGTTCCCTGTGTGATTCACACCCCTCAAAAGTTAATAGTATATTTGTTGGAATGGTTTCGTTACACCAGTGTAATTTGCATATTTTTAACACTCTTCTTAGGTTTATGGTAGGTCAAAAAGGTGTTTGAAAAAACAGTTTTCATAATGAATTATTAATATATAAATTAAATAGGTTTAAATTAAACAGATAAATTAAAAGACCCTTAAAATAATTTGAAATAAGCATTCCCAGTGTCTTCAATAAAAACTATTTTGTAATAATGAATAGAGGTGGCACGGTGGCACAGTGGTTAGCTCAGGCACTTCAAAGTTATTAAGACCCAAATTCAAAATCCCAGGCTGGTCACCATCTCTTTTGAGTTTGCACGTTTTCTCTTTCTGCACTGGTATTCTCCCATTTTCATTCAATATACCAAAAATGTATGCCTTAGGATATTTATAAAATTGAATGAGTTATTTTGTGGGTGTGTGGGTAAATGTGACAACATCTGTGGTTGGATCCCACCTTACACTCAATGTTATCCTAACTTGTTAATGAAACAGCTATGTTCAAAAAATGGACAGGAGTACTCAAACATCCTGCCAAGGACAACCTTAGGAGAATTCTGGGATATTCAGTTGTGCTCCTCGAGTATCCATCAGGCTGCTGGCTCTGCTTTCATGCAATTGATGCATCACACGCACATTGCTGTATTTAATGGCAATCAATGTTAATTCAATATTTTAGCCTTGCTTTCAGTTTGAAAAAAAATGTATGCATCAACCCCTTAAAAATTCAAACATTCACATTAATATGAAAAAGAATACAATTTAGAAATATAACTTATCACCTTAATTTTATACACGTGAATTATTTAGAATTTCTCTAACTCATTTTCTTGCTAGAGTTTTGCTCCGTCACTGATTCTCTTTTTCCAATGCTGCAGTGCAAGTGATGCATTAAAGATTTATCCTGTTCACTTCATAAGCAGAGAGAACGGAAAAATAACAACAAATACATTGAAAATTAAAAGCACCCATCATTAAATCGGACATGGTGCACACCAGAAGACAGTGCCCTGAAAACTGTATTTGGACGCTTAAGCTACACCCCTTATCAGTTTCTAACAGAGGCAAATGCAAAAGCTGCTCTGAATTATTCAGACTCCAACAGTCCTTAGAAATCAAAAGCACATCACTCAGCCCATTGTTGGCAGATTTGTAAAGAATCAGTATACGATTATTTATTCAAGTTGTTTATTTATCCCTTTTTAAAATATGTGAATCAGAATGATATTATCTGGGCTAGTAGAGATGGACAAAGAAGAATGGGAATGAAGACTGTGGAGTAAATATCCAAGTTAATAAGTGGAAGTAAAAGAACAAAGACAAAGCCTCTATCTAGAAAATGCAACCTGCTCAGTGCAATTAAAATAGCATAGAACTTTATGCCTTCAATTCGGCAGTCAGTAAGTAAACTGAAAACAGCAAAGTTGCAAAAAATTACAACAAGCTTTTTTTTTAATTTGTCTTGAAGGGCCATCCTGTGTTATCATTCATATACTGTATATGCTGCCTACATTTTTGTGCATAAGCAAGCAACTGGCCTAAGACACAGGCAGTCTATAAAGCAAATCTATGCAGGCAACTTGGGCGGGACAAGCCAGCAACACAGGCAGTATTGACAACCTGTCCAATTTTGTCAGTGAAATGCTGACATGGGATGAGGATCATAAGGTTAAACACACAATTCAGTTGTAGGCAATTGCTTGTGCTAAGGGCAATGAATAGTACAAGCCATTTATGTCATTGATAAATCTTTACAGTGGAAATCAGAAACCATTTAGCCCCCTTCATTTTTTAAATGCTTTGTTGTGATGTAGATATCTCTCTCTATATATAAAATCCAAAATCTGTCTGTCCGCTTTTTACGAGAGAACTACTTACCGGATTTAGATCGTGTTTTTTTCTATAATTTGCTCGAACATTCTGGTTGATTTTGTGACCACTTTCATCGTGCTAAGTATCAAAATTCATCTGTGGTACCAATTAATTTGCGCAAATCCGAAACAGACACAGTGGGCCAAAGGGAGGGGGGTGGGGACCTCCTCACTCACGCGCTAGCCTCAGGGCGTATCTTACATCCGCTTAGCAAGCGAACGAGAGAACTATTTAACGGATTTAGATTGGACTTTTTTCTAGAATTTGCTTGAACATTCCGGTTGATTTTGTGACTTCTTATATCGCGCTAAGTATCATAGTTCGCTTGCAGGAGCGATATATTCATGCTAATCCGAGACAGAGGCTGCGGGCCGAGGGGAGGGGAAAGTGTGACGTCATGAGTGGGGAGCCTGGTGGGGCCCTCCTAGCTGTCCTGTTTCACTAATACACAGGCGAAGCTGTGGGGAACGGCTAGTATAAAATGACTAATAAATGATAATAATGAATTTGCCACTTTGCCTATCAGTCTACACTGAATAACCCATAATGACAAAACAAGTTTACGAATTTATTAAAAATCAAAAACTGAAATCTTTCATTCCTATAAAGTTTTCAGAGGCTTTGCTTTGGCACTCCAGATTGTGGCCTGATGCATTCGGTTTGCTGTAATTCTCCTTGAGGTGTATTGAGAACTGTGGCAAACTGAACTGATTGGTCCTCCTTTAGAAAGGCACACACCTGTGTATATAAGGTCCCACAATTCACATTGCATGTCAGGACAGAAAACAAGCAATGAATTCAAAGGAACTCCATTACAGGTTTCCTCAATAAAACTGTGGTGAGGCACAGACCAGGGCAAGGGTATAAAGTCAAATCTAAAGCTTTTATTGTTCCAAGAAGTATGATAGCCTCAAAAAATGTAAAAGAGTACAATTTTGGAACCACCAGGACTCTTTCTACAGTTGGCTGTTTGGCCAATGTGAGTAACAGTGCAAGAAGGGACTTATTAGCGAAGTCAACAAGAACCCAATGGTCACTCTAACTGAGCTTCAGAAGTTCTCTGCTGTGATGGGAGAACCGGTCTGAAGGACACCCATCTCAGCAGCACTCCATTAATCAGGTAACTCTTGAGTAAAAGGAATAGGACAGCCCCCTTGAGTTTGCCAAACAGCATTTAAAACACTCAGAGATCATGAGGACAATAATTCTCTGGTCTGAACATCTGTGGAGAGACCTGGGATGGCAGTCTGCAGACACTTTTCATCCAGTCTAATGGAGATTTAATGGATCTGCCAGAAAGAAGAACTGAAACTATAATGAATGACAGATTTGAGTGTTTGATTTTTAATAAATTAAAATCATAAATGAAAATCTCAGACTTGCCACATTGGGTCAGTTCCATAGACTTAGGATGAGTTCACCAATTTTATTTATGGCTTTCATATGTATATTATACATACATAGATACTGTCATACACGTCCGCATGGGAGGCAGCTAAAGGGCCTGAATAATAATATTAGTTCCATGCCAGACCAGGGGGTGGCGAGGTGGACCGACTTTCTCTCTTGATCCTCGGCAGACCATCTACAGGAAATCCCACATGGTGCCGGCGCCAATGATAACATCACTTCTGTTTCCGCCACCAGCGACGATGTCACTTTCAGTCTTGATGATGTCACTTCCAGTCTCAGCCTTTAAAGCTGCCATCTTCACACCTCTCAATCAGTTCTGTTTTGGACTCTGACTTGTGAACAACACAACTACTTTACCTATTTGCAGCCAGGGTATAATATACGGGTGGCTGCACCAAACCTCATTTGATGTTTAGGATTCATTCTTGTGACAATACATATACTGTATACACACACACACACACACACACACACACACACACATATATATATATATATATATTGTGTAGGTCCCCTCATGGTGCCAAAACAGCTCTGACCCATCGAGGCATGCATTCCACAAATCCTCTGCATTCTGAGCTCAAGAGTTCCAAAGCATGCAAGTCACAAATAGTTCAAAAAACACCCACTAGTGGGGGAAATCCTGTGAAAAACTCCGGCTAATGTATCACAGAGGGCAACATTAATTCTGTAATTTATAAGGATTCTTTTTCAAAAAGGACACTGTTACACTCTTACTCTGAACAGCACATGAGACAAGGTAGGGAATGCCTGCAAAAGCGAGGCAATCCAAGGCAAACAACTCTTAAACGCAAATCCAGCAAACAAAATCAATAAAATCTAGCATAAGATTAAAACAAGAATTTGAACTCTAGCCAGAGGAAGAATCCTGGCTGGAATATAACACACTGAAGGTGTCCTGTAGTATCTGGCACCAAGAAAGTAGCAGCAAATCCTTTAAGTCCAGTAAGCTGTTAGGTGGGCCTCCATTTATTGGACCGGTTTTTCCGGCACATCCCACAGATGCTCGATTGAAATGAGAACCTGAACTCTTTGTCATGTTCCTCAAACCACTCCAGAACAATTTTTGCTGTGTGGCAGAATACATTATACTGCTGGAGAAGACCAATCCCACTAGGGAATACTGCTGCTATGAAGGGGTTGTAGGTGGTCTGCAACAATCTTTGGGTAGGTGGTATGTGTCAAAGTAACTTCCTTCCTAGCAGAACATTGACCAGAGTACCATATAGCCTCTGCTAGCTTGCCTTTTTCCATAGTGCGTACTGCTGCCATCTCTTTCCCAGGTAAATAGCACAAGTGCACACAGATTCCAGTTGATCTAAATGAAAATATGATTCATCAGACCAGACTACCTTCTACAACTGCTCTATGGTCCAGTTCTGATGCTCATCTGTGTGCTGCTGCCTGTGCTTTTAGCAGTGGAGAAGTGCCAGCCTGGGGACTCTGACCGGTTTGCAGCTACACAGCCCCATACAAAGCAAGCTGCAATGCACTGTACACTCTGAGCCCTTTTTCTAATGGCTGAAACTGTTTTTCAGCCATTTGTGCTACAGTAGCTCTTTTGTGGGATAAAACCAGACAGGCTAGCCTTTGCTCCCAAACTGCATCAATGAGCCTTGGGTGCCCACAACCCTGTCACTGGTTCTCCGGTTGTCCTTCCTTGGACCACTTTTGGCTCGTAGGTACATACTAATAATAATAATAATTCATTACATTTATATAGCGCTTTTCTCAGTACTCAAAGCGCTATCCACACAGGGAGGAACCGGGAAGCGAACCCACAATTTTCCACAGTCTCCTTACTGCAAAGCAGCAGCACTACCACTGCGCCACCTGTGAGGATAGGGAATCCACTGCTGAAACTGCTGTAATTCCTGGGAAAATGGGAACGGCCAAGCTCACATATATAGTGTATAAAAATCGATCAAAAAATAACAGAGTTACAGTTGAAAATAATTAAGGTGGTGCCATTGCTGCAGCTTGCACTTCATCAGACAACAGCTTTGAACAGCAACTTGAAATTGCAATGCGTCAGTCTGTTGCATCCGCATTATCTGTGCCAAGAAACTTGCCATCACAGAATGATGACAAGAAACTGGATGCATCGGTAAAAACTGAAATGGCGGCGTTTAAGAGCAACAGCAAACGCAGGCATTGTTTATGACAAGTATATCAGCATCTGATGGTTGTGCTGCCTACTTCAGTGGAGGCAGAGCATGCTTTCTCAGTGACTGGCATACTTCTGCACGTAGGTGCGCTCTTGCCTGGATGACCGCACGCTGGACACATTAATAATAATAATAATTCATTACATTTATATAGCGCTTTTCTCAGTACTCAAAGCGCTATCCACACAGGGAGGAACCGGGAAGTGAACCCACAATCTTCCACAGTCTCCTTACTGCAAAGCAGCAGCTCTACCACTGCACCACCTGTGAGGACGTTATGCTTTCTACACTCTTATTACCGCAACTAAAGATACATGTACTTATATGACAGCATGAACTGCTTGTAGATAAGGTTAGTCTTTTATTTGTGTCAACATATTGTAGCAGTTTTATTAAAAATAAGTGTCGGTCACTCTAAAACTGTTCACATGTGAGATGCCCGTGCACTGTGCCATCCTCGGGAGCCTAGGATTCCCGGGAATGAAATGCAAGATTCCCAAATTCCCGGGAATGGATAAACCCATCCGGGAATGGATTCCCTAGTACATACTTGGAATACTACAAAAGAGCTGCCGTTTTGGAGATGTCCAAGCCAGATGTCTAGCCCTCACAATTTGGCCCTTCTCAAAGATGCTCAGATCCTTACACTTACTCATTTTTCTTGCTTCCAACACATCACCTTCAAGAACTGACTGCTCATTGCTGCCTAATATATCCCAGCCCTAGACAGGTGCCACTCTAACAAGATAATCAATGTTATTCACTTTAACTGCTAGCTGTATTAGGGTTGTAGCAGACGGAGATAGATAGATAAATCGATACAGTATATACACTCATATATACATAGACACACATCCATACATACAGTATTAGCAACATCATTACCACCTTAAAGCCCCCAAGAACCTGCTGAAACACCTCGTGTGCCCTGTTTTGCTAAGGATTTCGACCGGGACTTCAAAACACTTTGTTGTGTTGATTGTTCCATTTCGTGTGCCCTGGTATCTCATTAAGCTGCCTACTGCTTACTGCTGTTGGGATGATCCTCTATCTAGCATTGAAACATTGGTGAGAAAAGAGTTAGATTTTAAACAGCAACACACAACAATGTTAACTGAAAATTGAAAAAGAATTGAAGCTGAATGCATGTTCTCTTCTACCAGAACGAGAGCAAATGAGAAGAAGATGATCCTCTGTATAAAAGGTCAAAGGCAGCAGAAAGACATTTACGCAGAATAGAAAGCACATTAAAAATACAGAGCCTCATGGTGAACGCGTAAGCAAGGCAAGCACGCAAGTTGAGTTCAAAACAGCAGGAGCTTGCAGCACTCCAGCCCCAAATCCCTTTTAGCTATTCAGCAGTGTTTTGACATGGGCTGAAAATTACATCCACGGCAAAATGAAGAGCAGCTGTGCCACTGACTCACTCGGTGACCTTGAGCAAGTCACTTAGCCTTCTTGGCTGCAGTTCTCAGACGAGGCTTAAAAATGGAGGACTCTCTGCAAGTGTAGATTAAATGTTGATGTTTAGCTCACACCTTAATCCCTCTCTCCAAAGCCTCCCAACATCCCTCAGAGATAAAAGTTGCTATATACACATTAACGCTCTAATTACAGAAAACTGCCAGAGGCCTATGCCAGCAAATCATGGATGTTCCGGGAAGAATGCCAACATTTAAATGAAGGGAAACACCTGCCTTAAGAAGACTAATGATGCCAGACACTGCAAAATGGTTATCTGAGTAGAGTGTGAACAAGCTTTGGCGATTTTAGTGTCTTCCTCTGTCGTTACCCAGGGGGGACTGTAGGGTCTACTCCCAAGGAAGATCTCTCAACATTACAGTTCTTTCATTTATTACTGTGCTGCTTCAGTCATTTGGATTACAACATTAATCTGCTAATGGGGAGTCCATATTCAGCTTCAACACTTTTGGCTTCACATAATATTGCTGGTATAAAAAACTAAGGAAAGTATCTTACATGTTAATGCTGGCATTCCTACCATCAAATCTTTAGTATGTTATAATGAACAGTTACTGATGACATGTGGCTGCAGACATTTTCAGCAAGAACCAGATGACACTCATGAAAAACTACACTAATACTGCCTTTGCCAATGTACGAGGTCTAAAATCATTCAAATGTCTCGCTTAAATTTCAAGGCTCCTGATCAGAGGTAAGGATGTTAGGTTTAGTCATCAGTTTTCCAAATCTTGATCCCTGTCCACTCCAGGCAAAGCAAACTGTGAGGATAAAAAGCAAATCCAAAACTAAAGATGAGCTATTTTATACAGTATGTTGTCTGCCTCAATATCTCAGGCATCTCTCCCCTTGACAAGAAGAAGTATGTTCATTTTTATAGTAATGTGTAATGTTTATTCTCATCTGCTAAAGAGCTGGCACAGAAACTACAGTTTTAAAAATCTGAGCTTCTACCACCTGTCCAACACACAGCACTCTCTGACTTGCATCGCTCATATGTTGCCGAATTCCACTCCTGCTCTCCTTGTTAATCTCCTTAACTCTTTTTGAACCGACACAGTCACTTTCATTTCACACACTACACAGTCCTGCTTTCCAAATACTTGTGACAATTCTCCTTGGTCATTAGATGCCAACCCTCAGCCCATCTGGTGTGTTTAATTTCCATCCCTTTCCAGATGTATCATTTCCAGCCAAACTCTTCCTGCTTCTCAGGCATTAACAGTAATAAACATTTGCTGGAGTCTGGGCACTCTAGACTGCAATTGCACCTTATCAAAAAAAAAAAGCAGTTTCCTTCCCATAGCATTCTCCTTCCCATGGGGTAGAGACTTGGCTCTGGCAATTGGAAGGTTGCCAGTTCAAATCCCATAAATACCAGAAGTGACTCTACTCCATTGGGCCCTTGAGCAAGGCCCTTAACCTGCAAATTTCTCCGTCCTGGGTATGACGTTAACTGCATCCAGCCCTGCAAGTGGGCCCCTCCAACCTACAGGGAAAAACTTGGGAGTTGGTGGCAGGATTGACACTTCAGCTACCATAAAACACCTCACACTGTTCCAGTGTGGTGCTGAGGTGTCACCCGTCTCGTGGCTGCACTCAACTCCGAATGTGGGATCTTGAGGTGGTTTGTTATGTAGTGAGTGTGGCAATGTGCTACATCGGTGCATGCTCCTAACCTCTCTCACCTCTTCCCATATAACATTGTCCTACTGGCAAATGCTAAATAGCATTTGTTTCCTTCAGTCTTGTCTATAGAGTTGTTTTTTCTGAATTACCTCAAAACATAAGCTTGGCTGAAAAGAACTTGTTACTTGTGAATTAAGTGGCTGGAATTTGTTTAATGACTTTGCACAGATTCCAGTTTAGCGCACTCCTCCAGAATGCAACAGAAGACTTGTATCAAGATACTTGGAGAAGGATCTTTAGCCCTTTGACCTTCGACATTTTTTTTTTATAGGGAAGATCTTACTTGCATTGATCCAGAGGAGCACACAGCTATGAGAAAGAGACTGACAGACTCACTTTTAGTGTCTTGCAGGGCCCTATCAGAATAAAGGGGAGGAGTCTGGAGTTTTGCTTTCTAGCATTTCATATCAGCAAGAGTCATCTGTAGAAACTGACAAGTAGGGATGGCACTGAGGCCCTCTGGGATTTCCTTCGACGTATTACTGCATGCTGAATGGTACTGGTAGGATGGCTGTATAATACAGTATTAGTGATGCGCAAACACTGCATTTCGATTCACACGAAAATTTGCAACAGTGAAATTTGTGCCATTGATCCAAAAAGAAAGATGTTATTTCCTGTCAGGAAGCATTGTCATGCATTAAAAAGAAAATGACTTTCCTTTACTATATAAATGATGATTTCTAGCAAAAAGAAAAATACATAACAACAACAACACAGGACCCATATTTCTTGTCTTGTGCATTTTGTTGAGCCACCAGACGTGTATTGCGTTCTGCACTGGTAAGATGACACCCACTTTACAATTGCTATGATTTTCTTCATAATTAGCAATCTTAAAGACCTTACAGAGACAGAAGTGACAGTGGAAGTTCCATCGTGCAGGTAAGTGGGCAGAATGTCATCTACAGGAATCAAAAAACAGAAAAGAGCTTTTGCAAGATTACAATGGCAGGCTTGGGGTGGCTTCCCTTGGAGTGAGTTTTTGTTTAGAGAAAATACAGTCATGTGAATAATGGTGTATTTGGTGTGTAAAATAAGCAGCACTGCACCTCGAAAGTGATTTGAACAAGAGACATAAACAGAACTGATTATGGTGGTAAGCAGGCAATTACCTGCCTTATGTAGTTGCAGAAACACAAGTAAAACAGAATTGTGAATGAGTCCATATGGGGGAATAGGCCTTCTTTTCTACCCCTTCTCCACCATAAAAAAAAAACTTTTACACCCACTAAAATTCATTTTAGTGACTTTCATATTTCGCAGTTGTGAAGCCACCAGCAAAATTAATTTTGGTGTCATTTTTGTGAAGCTGTATGTAAGTCAAATTACCCGGTTCATCACTAGTACATGAACTCAACACAACTGCATATTGGAAATTGTGTTACTCAATACTGTATCTAGTTGGACAAAGTTACTAATGAGATCAAAGTGGAAAAGGGACAACCCTGTGTGAAGTAAAACAAAAGAATCAGTGAGTATTAAATAAATGATGATGATTGTCCAGTGAAGGCTACTATCGTATCTGGCCAATATTACGAAGTCTGAAGTTTACTTAATGGACTTCATCCGGTCAAATCCCTTGGGTTCTCAATAAAAAAACTATCTTTTTATAAGGGATGCAGACACTTGTTATCCTCATAGAAATCAAAGAATATTGTGTGAGTGGTCTCCTTCCAGGATACATCCATGTGTTTAGTTGACCTATAAAGTTCAGAAAACATTACCACCTTAGAATTAGCATGCTACATGTTTTTGGTCCTCTGGGACTAAGCCGCACCCAATCCCTACTGCTATCTTCTGTCAGAGAGTGGTGAGAGTGTACCTGATTATCCTGTTTGCACTAATAGCCTGTGTCTTGTACGCATGTAACTATTAACAAATCTAATTAAGGGCAATTAAACCCTCAGGCAAAGAGCAGGCTTCAGACATATGCGAGTGTATGAGGCGGTGGGTATAATATGCACCGATAGCGTTCATGTCTATTCTCCTGTACATTTCAGTCCTCGTGGGCAACAGTCTTGTCTGGAACCGAGTCCAGCTCCCATTTTTAATTTGCTGTAATGTACTGGATGTAATTTTTTAAATGAGACATTTATGGTTTTTCTTAGGAGTTGTTTTTAGAGAAAACATTTGCTTGTGGTGTGAGTATTTCTGGATTCCACTAAAGTTTTCCATTTGTCCAATTAATTAAATAGTTGACAGCAATTAATTAGCAGACAATTGAGGTGGGAAAACAACCAGATTACAATGGGGCCCTTGGGGTGCACTTTGCAACCCTTATTTTTAATGATTAATTTTCCACTTTGCCTACAAGAATTGTCCAGAAATTACTAAATTTTTACTTTAGCTAAGATTTTTCTGCATGACAGCTGTGAAAGCTATTATGCAAAATCATAACTCATTGACAGAATACATTTTAGACACACTTAAAATGACTGATTGGCGGATAATATTAGTCCAAAATGTTACCATAATTTCACTAAACTATTCATCCATTCATCCATTATCCAACCCACTATTTCCTAACTACAGGGTCATGGGGGTCTGCTGCAGCCAATCCCAGCCAACACAGGGCGCAAGGCAGGAAACCAACCCCAGGCAGGGCGCCAGCCCACCGCAGGGCACACCCACACACCAAGCACACACTAGGGACAATTTAGGATCACCAATGCACCTAACCTGCATGTCTTTGGACTGTGGGAGGAAACTGGAGTGCTGGAGGAAACCCACACAGACATGGGGAGAACATGCAAACTCCACGCAGGGAGGACCCGGGAAGCAAACCCAGGTCTCCTAACTGCGAGGCAGCAGCGCTACCACTGCGCCACCATGCCGCCCTTCACTAAACTAACATTTGTAAATACTGTAGTTCTTTAACACTATTTATGGCAAAAAAAGGTCTTGAGAAAAACAACTACTTTTTGAGTTTAATGATGGAAAAAGAGATTAAAAAATAAAACATAAAAGGAAGTTGTAATCAATTCAGCTAATAAAGATATGAACAGGGGGAGTAATGGGTGAAGAAGAGTGTGATGAGTAATTTGTGACAGATGGGTATTAGCAGGAGTGAAAGGGAAGGTCTACAGGATGGTAGTGAGACCAGCTATGTTATATGGGTTGGAGACGCTTTCTGGTCAGTGCCACCAAGAGACAGAGCTGGAGGCAGCAGAGTTAAAGATGTTAAGATTTGCACTGAGTGTGACGAGGATGGACAGGATTAGAAATGAGTACATTAGAGGGCCAGCTCAGGTTGGATGGTTGGGAGACAAAGTCAGAGAGGCGAGATTGCGTTGGTTTGGACATGTGCAGAGGAGAGATGCTGAGTATATTGGGAGAAGGATGTTAAGGATAGAGCTGACAGGCAAGAGAAAAAGAGGAAGGCCTAAGAGAAGGTTTATGGATGTTGTGAGAGAGGACATGCAGGTGATGGGTGTAACAGAACAAGATGCAGAGGACAGTGTGACAGACGACCGGCTATGGACTCCGGTCGTCACCCCCAGGCCGCTAGGAGGAGCCCTCCGGACAGCATATTTGTGCCCCGAGTTCCAGCAGGGCCTCATGGACTTTGTAGTGTTGTGACACAGCCCTGCTGGATACCTGGGGGGCCGCCAGGAGTCGCTGTAGGGGGGCTAGTGGGCTCTGGCATGCCCTATAACCCGGGAGTGCATCTCAGTCACGTGACTGGAAGAAGCGATGTGCTCCCGGGATGAAGAAAAGGACTGTTTGCCCTGACCCGGAAGGAAAACGGACTTGTGGGTTTGGCTTGGAGGCACTTCCGGGTCAGGGGCTATAAAAGGACTCTGGGAAGCCCAGAACACCGAGCTGAGCTGGGAGGAAGGTGGGCTAAGTGTCTGGGCGAGGAGGTATTGGTTTAAAGAAGAGTTTATTGTGAATATATGAGTGTAGTGTGTGGAGTGCTTTGTGCACGGTACAATAATAAAAAGGATTATAGTTGTACTTTTACCTCATGTCAAGAGTGGTACCTGAGGGTTCGAGAGGTGGACACAAGCCTCATCTGTTACAACAGAAAGATATGGAAGAAGATGATCTGCTGTGGTGACCTCTAATGGGAGCAGCCGAAAGAAGAAGAAGAAGATTTTTAATGATTAAGTTTACTCTTTGCCTACAAGAATTCTCCTGGAATTCTTCCTGTTTACCTTACCTAAGATTTTTCTGCCTGATAGCTATGAAAATTACTATGTAAAATCATAACTCACTGACAATAATTTTTAGAAACACTTAAAATGACTGACTGGGAAATAATATTAGACCAAATACTGTAGTTATTGTAGATAATATTTGACCAAATAGTTATCATAATTTCACTAAACCAACATTTGTAAGTGGTTCTCTAACACTGTTCTTGGTAAAAAAAAGGGTCTAGACCAAAACAATTATTGTACTTTTTAAATTTAATGATGGAAGATTAAAAAAATAACACCAAAGGAAGTTGTAATCAATAATGTTAATAAAGATATGAACAGAAACCTGCAATTTAGAATGTTTAAATTGATTAAGTAAATTGTATTATTCCTTGCATTTATCAACTGATTTCACCAAACAGAATATGTTCCATAACCTAAAGTGGAGGAAGATTTGGCAGGTAAATTCTGACATCAAGTCCGCCCCACAGCTTGAGACTCTGCCCCTTCAGCCAGGACACAATAAAAGTCAAAATTAAACTGGGATTGAGCATTCATTTTGGACCCTAATCCCACTCTGTGCTTGGATGAGGTTAAAATGCCTAGCGTCAAGGGCTGCTCACCCTATCCTTTTACTTTGTGCATTTACTAAATTTTCATCATTACATTAAACAAGGCACCCCAACATCCTGATGCTCTCTCTGGTCTCTCATTCACACCATTTTTGTTTTTTAGAACACACACACACACAAATCATAAATGGAATAGCAAGACAAAAAAGAGGAGGCATGTTTACTATGATGCCCTTTTGGACACAAGTTAGCATCCCAATTTGATTATGATATCTAGGCAATCCTGGGCTTGCATGCGAGGTGAATTACTACTAAACTCTGAAAAAAAATTATTTTAAGCTGTATATGAAAAGGATGCAATATTTGGTCAATAATAGCTTTGGTACAATATTAATTAGTCTACAGAACTCTGATCTTTCAGTTCCATGGCTTAAATGTTTTTAGTGATATGTATTGATCAGTGTACAAAATAAAATATTAATGGCTCTGGTTATTACCTCCATACACATATTTCAGCAGCAGTAGCCGTGCTGTCACGTGTACAGAGCACGCCTGTGTGTGCTGTTTATGGTCAATTGCATGTCTAATTGCTCAGTGGTAATTAAGGAGATGATGCTTTCTTTTTATCATATTATTGGTTACATATTCCGTTTGATTTGTGCTGTATGATTTCCTATCATATTTATTCATTTATTCATAATTTGGCTATTTATTTACTTTTAGTATTTGTTTTCATATTTTGGCCTTTATTGTGTTGTTCTAATATAAACTAACTGTATTGACTCTACATGTTTTTGTACCAGTGAGATTATGACAGATGCTTTTCCTTATGCTATAAGTTATAATGACAATAAATGATTTTTCTTTTCAAATAATAAATGTGTGAAAATTCTGATAGAAGTCGGCTTAGGCTTGTTGAATAGTTTTATCAGAATAAACTTTGAGATCATCAATTAAAAATAAACAGTGAGCTGAATGAAAATCAATTGGTATACTTTACAATAAGATTCTGTAATAGAACATAACTTAACAGTGTCAAACCCAAGTCATGGCCCATAGTCTACCTCAGGAGCCTTGTGCGTAGGACAGATATAGCTCTAGGTGGGGCTCCAGTCTATCGCAAATAAGATTCAATATTAAAATAACAAGTTAATTCACTGATGAATAAACAAATATCTATATGGTGGTACTCTTTCCTTCGTTGCACGTATTACTCTTGGGACAGCCTTCTGCTTCTTGTGATAATCACCTCAAACAAATAAGGCATAAAAATGTATGGATGAGCTAATATGGAATCAGTTTACACTGGAGCCAGATTTTTCCATTTAGCATATGTTAGACCTTAAAAAGATTAACATCTTGTAAGAAATTAACCCTAATTATGTTACACGAATCCTTACACTTTTGACACACAATAAATCTGATGGTGCTCTAATGCTTATATCTGCTATTTTGTGCACTCAAGGCACTGCAATGTTAATCAGCAATTAAAGCAATTATGCTAATGCTAGCCATAAAGCATTCATACAAAATATTGAAAAGTTAGTGGAAATGATTAGAATATTACATTTTCAAGTATTTAGTTTACAGTACTTCCAGACTACTAGAGATACACTGCATATTTATGAAAGGTTTGAGAATAGTTTTTTTTTATTTTGATTAAAACAGGGTAAGAAACTGCAGCAACAGAAGTCATCAGCTTTCGGCAAGGCGTCTCTTCAAATTTTCATGTATTTTATAATAACGACAAAGAAAGCTGCTGCTATCAAATACTGGCCCTGCAGTATACTCATTCTGAGGTACCACCTTTTATGTTATGCATAAATAATGAATGGAATTTCTTTCTGTTCATTAGTGTCTTTAGGCCTATTGTAAAAACCTGCCTTTATGTCTATCTGAATAAGACATGGCGTGAGAGAAAGGTACAATAAAGCTAATAGCCTCTTTACATCCCCCTGAGGAACTCTGTTACTATTGTTCAGTAAATTACACTCCAAAAAATAGATCTTGGTTTTCCACCCATCTGCATTAACATCGTACACTTACTGTGTCTCTCATATATGAAGAAATACTGTACTTAATATATTATGTGCTTCTGCTCGGGAATTTGTTCAGGGTGATGCATTCTCTCTCTCTCTCTTTGTCTGTCTGTCTGTCTGTCTCTTGTCCTGCCTAAGACAGTAGTGGGAATTCAAACTCGCAGCTTTTGGACCACGCAGCATACTTTCAGCCAGTGGGGCTAAAGCACTAGCCAGTTGAGGTTTCTATCTGCAAAAGGTGCCTTTTTTACAGCAACAGCTTCTCGTTTCCTCAGCATCACTACACTTATCCATCCTGCTACATTATATAGAGTGTGAAGGAGAAACATTTTATATTAACAAAGTTTTGCTTTAAGCAGGTCAAGGGAATTCAACAAGATTAGCAGATTTGCTCAGGACAGATTGATATAACAAAAGACGCATCATTAGCTAACATTTATACACTGATTAACCCCAAGTGAAATAGGATGTTGAAGAATTATGAATACTACACACTTCAATACTGCTTCAGTTAATCCCGCTTAAGGTAACTGTGCTGGGCTTCCTGGGTACATTGGTATAAATAAAGGAACCTTTGAATAATACAAAGTTTCAACTGATTATTTAATAAAGAGAAAATCTCTGACAAGAGCAGCATTTGAAATATACATCAAAATGAACTGACCCATGTCTGGTTGATATTTAAACATATCAAGCACATTCAAGCACATTGCCACAAATGTGGCATAGCCTGAGCATCCTGTTGTAAGTGGAGACCTTGTGTGAAAATCCAGGTCAGGATTTTCTGTTTTTTCATAGCTCAGATAGAGATTAGATTAGATTAGTGAAAACTTCATTAATCACATGGGGAAATTCAAATGCATACAGCAGCAGAAACATAAAAAACAAGAATACAGACTTACAGGATAGATAATACAGCCAATCAAACACTCAATATTTGGTTTCATAAGGACTGTTTTAATCAAGTAATAATAAAAATACATTTTATTTACAGTATGTAGCACCTTTCCCATTTTCAAAGCATTTCAATGAATTTCAGAATCAACAACAGTAAAAAAGGTAAAAAAAAAAAAAGACCAAATACATTGAATACAAAATAAACTACCACATAATAAAACACTAAAGTCTCTGTGTTCAGGCCCTCTGAGCAATCCGATTGGTCAGTTCGGCTTTGGTGTGATTGGTCAGTTTGGCTTTGGTGTGATTGGTCAGTTCGGCTTTGGTGTGATTGGTCAGTTCGGCTTTGGGGACGGAACACAAGAGGAACTGCAAGTGTGAGACACACAAGGAGGAGAAACAGCATGGGAGGCTTGCGGAGAGTCACTTTCAAAGACAGAAAGTATAAAAGAGAACAGGATGCAAGAAACGCCTTGAAAATAATGACAGTCTAAGAAGCTGGCTTTATGGGAACACGCTTGAGAGGAACCACCAATGAAGAAATGTTCAGTAAGATGTAAATAGAGGAAAGTAACTGAAAGTGCAAGCAGGGCAAGAGATAGCAAATATTTCTTTATTATTGTATTACGTGTATTCGGCAGATGGTATGGCTAGTATCAACATAAAATACTAAATAAAGATAAATATAGGAAACACAAAGCTCTGAATTAAAATAACAGACAATAAGCCACAGTAAAATACAAAAAAATACAAATACTGCAAGAAAACGATGAGCAAATAACAGACTTTGTGATACAAATGCACATTATCTTGAGTGCCTGGACAGAGAGGTAAACTGAAGAAAAGAGTCCGAATGTCAGGGTCCGTTAATTGTCTTCCTAAAGCAATGAATTTCAAGTTGTGTTTTAAAAGAATAACTAGCGTCAGATAATCTAATTTATATTCAACATATCTTTATTTCGCAAAATAAAAAATAAGATTTAGCCAAGAAACACCTAAGCATACTGTATATTGTACATACCATTAAAAAGACACAGCTTTTTTCAACATGTGCTATAAAGACTATAAATAAAAAAGAAGCAAAATTGACAATTAAAAACATATTTAAAGAGCTATTCTTCAAAATGTCTTTGGTTTCCCATTGAACAAAAACAAACAAGCCTAGCTAGACCTTAATATTTACCTTTAAAACGTCTTTATGAACATAAAGAAAAATTACATAAAGGGAAACCAAAGAAAATGTCCATCTGTAAAGACTGAATTTTGCTACAGTAGAGGCTATCAAACCAAGCTCTACAACACGTACTCCATACTAAAGAAAACTTTCACACTTGGCACACTACTTAACTATATTCTTTCTAAAAAAATCAATGTTGGTCAACAATTTTTGAAAAAGATATCCTAATGAAGAAACATCATTATTTGTATGAAACAAAATGTCTCCCATTCCATTGCTTTCTAACTGTAAAGATGTATAATATTACAAAACTCAACGATCAAAAGATGTTGCCTACTTCTAACTTTATTTATACTTAAAGTTTTAACTTATTTTTAGTTCTCCTTTTCCGTTGGAGCCCTAAGCATGTGCTTATTTTGCTTAATAGTTAATCCAGGACTACTTTATTATTATTATGATCAGGGTTCGAAGTTGAACAAATAATCCGTACCCTGTTTTATCCGACTCTTCAACTAGCATGGAAGTGACAGAATAGCCCCCTTCAAAGTCTGAAGATGAGATCAAATCTAAAAAACTTATTTTGGAGAATGGTGGGGGGATTGTGGGTTGGGAGGAGAGTAGGGTCTCATCAAAACCCCGAAGATGCAATCCAAAACAGTTTTGGAGGCTTTGGTGGGTTGGGGTGGGGGGCGTCTGGTCGTTGGGGTTTGTGTGCTCTGTGAGAAGTGCTGGCTGTGTCACAGAAGGTAACGGAAAACCCATTCCCCACTGTGCACCGCCATTTTTGTGACAAGTAACAAAGGCAACTTTCTAATGGGAAACATTGTGCGAAAAGAAGATGAAATGTTATTGAAAACCAAGCCTAGATTCTTTAGATAAAGTGCATCCTACCATTTGCCAAAAAAAAAAAAAAAAGAGTTGCAAACAAAAATAAATGTCAGGTGACAAAGCAAGGATTCTAATAAAACAGAAATCAGGCAAAAAGTGCACAACAACAAGGATAGTTTGTTATTCAATTTCAGATACCAGGAAGTGTAAGGAGCTGACTTTTGTACCCTTGATCCATAATGAAACACGCAGCCTGACCCCGAAAGTCACTCAAAGCAACACCACAGTAACCATTACAATAAAAATTAACAAAGTGGAGTCATCCATAAGAAAACAAAAAGGTGTCATGGGAACACTCAAAATATCTTTAAAGCCTGGAAACAACAAAACCCAATAAAAAATAATAGCAGAAATAAACTCTGAAAATAATGAAGCCCTTAACAGAAAAAAGAAACCATTTCATAACACCTGAAGAATCTATTGCTGACTTGGAGGAATCCTGACAATTACTCCAGTGTTAGAAAAAGGGCATTTGAGCAATGGCTAAAACTAATACCAGAGAGAAATAGTTCAGAAAATGCAAAATAGGACCAAGAGAGAATTTTTCAGTATTTCAACAACAAAAAAAAAAAAAAACATTAAGTAGGAGTTGATGTGTATCAAGTACAGACTTTTATGAACAGTAAGACTAAGCTTACAGTAAATATATAGGTAAAGAAATAGCAAATGTCATTGAAAATTACTATTATTATAACTTGGCTGACACCTTTATCCAAGGCAACATAACAGCATTTGAGACAAACGTTTGGTTACATTTCTTTTTTACCGTCCAATTGAATCACAGGCAGGTGAAGTGATGTGCTCCTGGTCACAAAGTGTCCCCCTTGAACCCATAACTTCAGGGTCTGAAGTCCACATTCCAAAGCCTTAACTAATATGCCACACAAGAAAAAATAATGGAGTGTGAATAAAATTTACAACTTTCACATTCAAGGAAACCAAAAACATGTAACAGAAGAAATACTAAATGACTACACAACTTTACACCTCTATTCATTTACAGGCTATATGTCTGTAGTACTACATGTACATCTTCCCTGAAGAAGGGGCCTGAGTTGCCTCAAAAGCTTGCATATTGTAATCTTTTTAGTTAGCCAATAAAAGGTGTCATTTTGCTTGGCTTTTCTCTACAGGCTATATGTTAAAGTGATGTGCACACAGAGCAGGATTGCATTGGTTCTGTGATTGTTTTTATTTTTTACGTCATTCTTCTTGAAAAAGCTCTATCAATCAGCAGAGTTAGGCGAATCATCTTCAAACCTGACAATAAACACAATTTAACTGAATGTTCACATGATCTTGCTGTTTTTAGTTAAATGCACCATTCAGACCCGTTAAGTACATTTCTAGTAGGATTCTTTCAGTATGGCGTGTTACTCCTCTATAGACCATCTCTTTACTGTTGTGAAATTAACTTATTAGAAATGTGTTTTTAGATGACACTCAACAAAGCAGGTACTTTATGCAAAAATAATGGTTCATTTGTACACTTAATTTATATTATTCAATTTTAAAAAGCAATTGACTTCATGCTTGAATTAGAAAAGAACATAATATTTAACTGTGAAGAATAATTGTCAGTTTCATTTGAATTAATTGAGACCACTTAATTGTGCATTTAAAACCCCATTGCAGTGAGGAAAGTGTTCACCATAATATAATCACTTGCAGCAGCGAAGGGTAAAGCGAGTCTTTGAGTGTTAATAATACAGAGAAAATGGAAGGAGTTTGGTCAATAAGTGTTAAATATTCTTGCTTGATGAGTAATATTATATTAGCTTGCAAGCTGCGCTGGTATTCTGTTCATTGGTTTAAAAATTCATCCAGCAATCAACCAGTTGGGCTGAACAAGTTTAAGCACTTTGAGCTATATTTTATTGTATGAAAATGTGCTATATAAATAAATGTTGTTGTTGTTGTTGTATTGAGTTGCAGACATAGATGGGAACCAGTCCTGGAGGAGTCAGTAGATCACAGGGCACACTCAGGCAAACACGAGGCCAACTGAGTGCTGCTAATCATCCCAAGACACAAATGTTTGAGATGTCTGAAGAAAACTCAAGAACCTAAAGAAAAACAGTTGCAGACCCGGGGAAAACGAATTAACTCTAAAGAGATGGTCTGTGTAGGGATTTAAAATCTGTCTCCTCTAACTGAAGTCACTATATATACTATATATTATAATAACCCTTGAAGAACTCACTCAAGTCACTATATGTTACAGTTTTTGTTGTATTGCTTTTTAATTTAGTATTTTTGGTTTATTTTTCATTTTGTAGTTTTTCTTTTGTCTTTGGTTTATATTAATTTAGTTTATTACATGTTTTGTTGTTTATATGTTGATTAATTATTATTAATTACATTTACATAGCACTTTTCTAACCTACTCTAAGCAATATACATACACAGTGAGGAGCCGCTTCACCCACCACAAATGTATAGCATCCACCTGGATGTTACAAACAGCAGCCACTGTTGCGCCAGTACTCTCTCCACACATTAGCTATTAGATTTAGAAGGGGTGAGAGAGACAGACAGCCAGTAAGAAACAGGGAAGGATTAGGGGGTCAGAATGAATGAGACCGTGATGGCCAGTTTAGACAAGACAATTCAGAAACACCCTAGTCTTTCCGAAAGATGTCCCAGAATCTGTTATGCTCACAGAAAGTCAGGACCTAGGTTTTACTTCACATTCCGAAGGATGGGGCCATTTTTACTGCACAGTGTCCAAGTGAGATTTCAGTTCTGATATTAATTTAATTTTATTTTATACAATTCATTTTTATTTTTATTTCATTCTAGTTTTCAGTGAAGTCGACAATTTTTATTTTTATTTAGTTCTGTGTTTAAAATTGTAGTTTTTATTTTATTTAGTTCTGGCCTTTTTACATAACATTAGTACAGTTTTAGTTTTTTTGTTCTGTTGCAAGACCACAAATGCCGGCCTACACATATTTCAACGCAAGATATGTTTCAGTTCATAATGCCGTTAAACACAGCTTGACTATCAATGAGCAAACAGATTAAGTGGCCTAATGAGTGTAATGAACAAGATCAAATGTTTCAACCCAAGAAACCAGTCTGTGCAAGCACGTTGCTGTTAAGCTTTAAACAAGCATGCATTTCAAGAGATTTATTCATGTTGCAATGATGTCGTTGCACAGATAGCCATACAGCGAAAATATTTGCTCGACAAATGCCTGTGATGCACGTGCACAGACAAGGTCCTTGGCCACTGGCACCAGCAGACTGTATGTTGACCATTTCTGCTGCCAGTACTGAAGTGCAGTCCTGGCACCAGAGAAGAGCTGGACTTCCAGGAAATACTGATCCAGCCGGTCCTACACTGAAACTCCGAGACTCTTTTTTTTTCTACATTTGCTTTAATTATCATCTGCACTGTAAATTAAAACATTTCCACACATTACTTCCTCGCTTTCTACCCGCAAACATCTGTGTGAAACTCACCATCGTCAACCACACGTGCTTACTGCTTCAACCCAACGAGCCAAATGTGCTCAACAATCAAATAACAGTCCTTAATGGAAGCTGCGCCACATGACTTTAGTAAGCCCAAGGTATAAGATCACCGCATAGTAAACAGCACAACATAACTGAACGCTCAGGGCGAACTACAAACAACCCCTCTGCACCACTGAACTGGAGTGAATGAAAATGCTTTTGCCGTTTCTTTCGTTTTTACTCAATTTTCATTCTCGTTTTAATTCATTCACATATCACTAATTTTTATTTAGTTTTAGTTTCTCTGTTTGCCTTAATTTCAGTTCTTGTGCTTGTAAAACGAAAAACTATATTTTCAGTTCTAGTTCTTGTTATGAAAATATCACTGCAGTGTCCCCATCACTGCACTGGGGCATTGGGATCCACACAGGCCCCCTGCAGGCCTCACCAATGCCACTTCCAGCAGCAACCCAAGCTTTACTGGTTGGACTCCCGTCCAGGTACTAGCTGGGCCCAAACATGCATAGCTTCAGATGGATGACCTTTTCTGAAGTGTAGGTGGTATGGCTCTAGAGCTCAAGACAGTGAGGTCTCCTGATGCTGGCCTGTGGTGTGGTCTGTCTCAACGCCTGCGACTAATCATGCGGTTAACTAAGGCATGAGCTTTTCCTACTTGTGTTGCTTAGCTCCCCTTTTTTGATCTCCTGTTATTGCATACGTTTATTTGTTTTGAATAGTATTTCTTTGTTTGGACTTATTGAATTATTGCTCAATTTTACTGCCTTGGACTTTTTTTTATAATTAAAATTTTTTTTTTAAAAATATTCAAATTGTTTCTTAAAGACAGTTGTACTGTTCTTATCTCCCTTAAGTGATCTTTGTAGGCTCTAGCCCTTTTTGAGCATTAGGCCTAGGCCTCATTTTATGGAGTTCAGACCTTTACTAAAGTATTGGCAATAAAAATTAAACATTTTTGTTCCTTTTATTTATTCTTTCTTGTGTATATAAAGTATAAGAATTGGATCATTAGGGTAATTTATTTTTTGCTCTCATAAATCATTTTTTACCCATGGTTGTTGCATTACCTAGCACTGCTGCGTCACACCTCCACAGATACGGTATATGTATTTCATAATTTGTAAAGTCTATAATTGTATTTCACCTTTGAATTTGTTACAGCGCTCTGAGCCGGCACTCAATGAAGAGCGCTATATAAAACAAAATGCATGGCTTTGACTTCTTGATCCTTCTCTGTGGAGTGTCTGCACATTCTGCCCATATTCATGTGGCTTTTCTCCTGGTACTCTGGTTTACTCTCATATGTCAAGGGTGGGCATCTTAGGTTTATTATTAAGATGTAAGTGATAGTGAGTGTGCCGTATAGTTGACTGACATCCGATTCAGGGATGGGACTTCCCTTGCAGTTTCCTGTCAATAGTCGTTTGTAAGATTGCACTTTAAATAGCAATTGTATTCTTTCAGTAATGGTGTTTGCCTAATTACCTTCAACAATGTGGGAGAGAAATAAGACAAGTTCACACTCCTTACAGACAAAAATAGCTCATTAGAGTTTTTTGCAGAAAGATAACTGCCACTCCAAATAAAATGTGCGGAAGGAAGCCCAAATAATTATGAATAAGCTTAACCAAGAAGGCATCCTAGTCCAAACTCAGCACAATCATCATGTCATCCTCCCCCACTCCTGCAATACTCTTAAATGGGGGGACCAAAATAAAAAAAACATTGCAAGGGAAGTAAAAGATCACATGGTGATGAAAATGATCAAGCCACAGATCAATAAAGAGCACAAATACAAGAATGCAGCGCAGTCTGTGCTTTATTAAAAATAGTTCTTATCCTTTATCTTGCTGGTTAAAAAAAAGCATCTCAGCACAAGGTCGCTCATAATGAAACATAGCATTGACTGATGTCTCCCTGACTCTCCCATCCATTGCAGTGGCTGTAAAAGGGTACAGACTTTTCATCCTGTGCAGTTTACTTCTTATTTGGTTTCCTCTGGCGCCTCTGAAATGCAAATGTGTCCATCACTTTCCTCTACCCTTGCAAACAATAAATTCCCTCTGTCCAAACTTTGAAAATAAGCAATACATATGACATCAGCATTTAGGCAAGTTCAGTCAGAAAAAGTAATATGTTATAATAATGATAGTACTTTCCAGCTAATGGAGCAAGCAGTGTGCAGCATGAAACCTCCTGGTTGGACATCTGTTTAGTGATTAAAACTGCAACCAGCTCTGAAGCTATACGCACATCAGGATATTTGAACCTGAGCCTATTGGGTACAGGCCACATCCAGAACTGAGCAATGTCCCTGAAATGATAACCATTCAGGAGGCTGCTTCCTATAAATAACACTCAAGGAAAAGAATAATAATAATAAAACATTTTATTTATATAGCACCTTTCCCATGCTCAAGGCACTTACAGAATATAATAAAGAACGGCAGCGTATACAGTATATAGCATTGTACAAACCAGATAAATAAATAAAGAAGATTAAGACAGTGAATTCTGAAAAAAAAAAGAAACAGACAACATAATTGATGGTCTCGCACACACACACAGGTTACATTAGCATCTTGACAGAGAAGTAAACTGAGAGAAGGGTAATAAAGTCAAGTAGAGCTAAAAGCATTCCTGAACAGATGAGTTTCGAGTTGTTTTTTAAAAGAATTCATGGAGTCAGCTGACCTGATTAATTTTGGTAGGTCATTCCAGAGTCTGGGCGCTATACAGCTGAAGGCCCTGTCACCCATGGAGAATAGATTAGTGTGGGGTACAACAAGATTGCCAGAATCAGAGGACCTTAGTGGGCGGGCAGGCACATAGTGATGGAGAAGGTCACTGATGTAGTTTGGCGCGAGGTTATTTAAGGCTTTGTAAGTTATTAGTAGGATTTTATATTCGATTCTGTAAGACACAGGGAGCCAGTGGAGACGGAGCAGGATGGGTGTGATGTGCTTGATGCTGCTGGTTCAAGTAAGGACTCTTGCAGCTGACTTTTGAATAAGCTGGAGCTGTGATATAAAAGAAGCTGAAACTTCTTCTACTAGGCTGCTACACTAGAATATGATTAAACTGCATCTTATATAAAAGAACTCCAGCTGCAAACAGCGTTGAACCATGTGACCGACATGTGATCACTTTTAGGATGATATTACAGAACCTACATTTGTTAATGGTCACTAAAGCAACAACCTAATTTAGGGGGGACAAGTCAGCCTGCAGCCTTTACAAAGTAAAGGATAATGTTATCACTTATTACAGTTTACTCGGCATACAAACAAGGCTTTGCATAATACAGTATACTAGAAAACATTTTATATATTCAAACTAATTCCTTTGGTCGTCTCAGAGAAGCATCAGTAATACGTCTAGTCTGAGCAAGCCATTTTAACGCCTCACAGATAATCTGAAATGCTAACGAGATTTTGATTTGATGCAGAATACTGCCCTCTGCTGTTTATTGAAATGAACAAGAATACAACATGAAAACATTAGCTTTATTCCTGGCAAGTTCATCGTAAAAGAGAAGGTAAAACATGTGCATGAATGTACAATCTTCACATTATTATAAGGTTCAGCATTCTGCAGATAGATGCTACCAGTCATAAAGCCATGAAGGAGAACAAAAAGTCCAACATAATCACAAAACAAGCAAGTTACAGTTTAAGTATGCCAAAACACAAAAGATGCATATTTTTTATTTATATACTGTATAAAGCTGTTCTGCTTTTGGTTTCCTTTTTATGTACAGTATATAGTAATTATAAAATACTTAAAAAGCCGAGTCATCAGTTGAGATATTAGATTTCCATGTTTTTTTGTTTGCCAATTCATTTTTTGGTTCCTATGTTGCAAATAAAGTGGCTTGGTCAGAACTTGCCTTAGCTTGGACAACTGATAGCTCCTTTTATTGCAGTTTTCTAATTGTTGAGAAGCTTATCTTTAACAGTATAATCTGATTTAAAGTATTTGCAAGAATTTCACCCCACAGCAACCAGATACTGTACCATGCAAGTGTTCAAAGCACAAGTGAAGGGTATAGGAAACCCCAGAAATTTAAAGATCTTTTACATCAACACAAATAAGCGGTTCGGAAAGTGTATGGACAGAGGGATGTGCCAATTTCTTAGTTCTAATACTCTGACTTGTCCTAATTATGAGGTTTTAAAGGTTTCCAAGAAAGTTATGGAAGACTAGAGGACCACATATAACAGTCCTTTTAATGCAATGGATTTCTCTAATTGAGTGAGCCTCATTGGATACTCCTTCCCTACATAACACATTTGTATTACCATCGGACAGTCATGTTCCACAGAAAATGTAGAAATTTCAATACTGCTCCTGAGCAGGGTCCCTCCTTTAGAATGGAGACTGAGTTGTCGCAGACATCCACTTCACCATGTGATTGCAGCCTAATAAAGGGTGTATAGTCTGCTATGACATCTGATAAAACACTGATAATATCCTGCTTTTTTACTGTTTTATTAACAGGAAGTGTCCAGTGTAGTATTATTACCTCTTAGGATGTTACAGATCTCCAGCAGGTCACGTTCCACAGATGTCTGGCCTCGTACAGCATATTTCATTAAGTTATCTATCTGGCCTGGTGCTAACAGAACCTACATTTATGTGTGTAGGACCAGTAATGAGGTTTCGGCACTATGGCCATCAGATGGATGAAGAAAAATGCAGAGAATAATTCTAGTACCTGCAGAACCACTACATAATGAAAAAGCAGCATCTAGGGTGACGGTCTTCACTTAGGCCTCTGCTGTCGATACTATATGCCAGAATCTCTTGGCAAGATTAAGGGTGCTAATGATGTGAACCTTTTCCAGCTTTTCTATTAGCCTTCTTACCCATGGCACGAGGCAAGTATTGGACTTGGTGAATTCAATAATCTTCCTGGAATATTTTCAGAGGGAAATGGAACCATCTGGCTTTGGCATCAGTACCATGGAGATGTATCAGTCACTATTAGATTCTTTCTTTATCTCTAGCTTCTGTCTAAATTTCAAAGTGTAATCACTAATCTTGAACCTGAAAAGGTTTCTTATGGATCTCTTTCCCTGGCTAGTAGTCAACAATTGTTCAAACATTTTTTGGTAATTGTGATGTTATTTTCTCATCATATTGATCATTATTTTGGGAAGATACAAAACATGTTTTAAAGTGTTCCCTAATTTCTGTCTCCTTTGATTAATCCCTTAAAAACTGTAAATTAAGCAAATTATATTTTCAGTCTATATGGACTATACTTCATTCCTATACTGTCAGTAAAAATAATTTTTTTTTATCAAAATATCATTCATAATAAAGTTTACTGTCAAGGATTGTCACACCTAGGTTATTTTCTTTTTCTAGATCAGCGTCCGACCTTCCCTAGTCTTCATTTACATATCTCAGTGAATCAGAGTCAGTTGGTGGAGCGCTCCTGTGAAGGTAGGGCGGTATACTTAACCCTTCATGCAGTACCTATTTCGTCAGGCAGCACACTATAGGCTGTCACAAAAAGATGGTGCAGGAAGGTCAGCACGTGATGGCTAAGTGTGACAGGGTCAGTGATTTTCAGTCGCTTAAATTGGCATGGTCCAGCAATGAGATCAGCAACTGTTGCCGGCAAATCCAACATACCCAACAACTAAAAGTCATGTACTATGACATCGGCTTAAGTAAACACACTGCAAGAAAAGATTATGTTGCTATTGTTTGCATTATGGTTTGCATTGCAGATGTAAAGGTGGAAGCAAGTGGCTTAATGAGTTTTTATTCTATGTGCCACTCTTAACAGGGGACACATTCACAAGGCTCAGAAGGGAAAAATAATTTTCCTTGGGCAGCTGAATATCTCTTTGCATCAACATGCCATTTCTTGTATGATTGAGAAATAAGCTAGTTTCTGGAAGCCTAATCCCCACCCCCTACACTTTACGTTATCACTTGTCATTTTCCCTATGAGATGACCCTAAGGCATTTTTCACCTCTTATTTCTCAGGTTGCTAAACCTTGATTACTGTCTAGAACTTTAGAACATTAGAACAATCTAGATGAGAACAGGTCATTCAGCCCAACAAAGCTCACCAGTCCTACCCACTTAATTCTTCTAAAAAAACATCAAGTCTAGTTTTGAAAGTCCCTAAAATCCTAATGTCTGCCACATTACTTGGTAGCTTATCCCATGTGTCTGTTGTTCTCTGTGTGAATAAACACTTCCTAATGTTTGTGCGAAATTTACCCTTAACAAGTTTCCAACTGTGTCCCCATGTTCTTGATGAACTCATTTTAAAATAACCGTCTCGATCCACTGTACTAATTCCCTTCATAATTTTAAACACTTCAATCATGTCTCCTCTTAATCTTCTTTTGCTTAAACTGAAAAGGCTCAGCTCTTTTAATCCTTCTTTTAAATTCATCCCCTGTAGCCCTGGAATCAGTCTAGTCACTCTTCTCTGGACATTTTCTAGTGCTGTTATGTCCTTTTAGTAGCCTGGAGACCAAAAGTGCACACAGTACTCCAGATGAGGCCTCACCAGTGCATTATAAAGGTTGAGCAGAACCTCCTTGGACTTGTACTCCACACATTGTGCTATATAACCTAACATTCTGTTAGCCTTCTTAATGGCTTCTGACCACTATCTGGAAGTCAATAGCTTAGAGTCCACTATGACTCCTAAATCCTTCTCATAAGGAGTACTCTCAATTTTCAGACAGTCCATTGTGTATTCAAACCTAACATTTTTACTTCCTACGAGTAATATTTTACATTTACTGACATTAATTTTCATCTGCCACAAATCTGCCCAAGCCTGTATGCTGTCCAAGTTCTTCTGTAATGATAAAACGGATTCCAAATTATCTGCTAATCCAACTATCTTGGTATCATCTGCAAATTTAACCAGCTTATTACTTATATTCCTATCTAAATCATTTATATATATTAAAAGTGGCAGTGGTCCTAGCACTGACCCCTGTGGAACACCACTCTTAACATCAGCCAATTCTGAAGAAGTTCCTCGCACCATCACCCTCTGCTTCTTGTGTCTGAGCCAGTTCCGCACCCATCTAAAAACATCACCTTATACTTCCACTTCTTTTAGTTTGATGCCCAACCTCTCATGTGGCACTGAATGCTTTCTGAAAGTCAAGATAAATAATATCATATGTTCTACTTTTATCATATCCTTTTGTTGTTTCCTCTTACAGTTCAGGCATGTTAGTAAAACATGACCTCCCTGTCCTGAACCCATGCCGACTGTTCAGAAAAACTCCTGTACATGCCATGTGCTTCTCAATCTTATCGTTAATAATTCCTTCTATTAATTTCCCTGTGATGCATGTTAAGCTTACTAATGTCTATGTGGTTTACTGCACCAAATGCACCAAACAACACTCATGGCTTGACTGTGCAAACTTGAGAGCAGACATTTTTACCATTCGCTTCACCAGATAATCCTTTTTACACTTTGTCTATCCCCCATGCAAAGTGGAATGAGAAAGCGTAAAGGTAAAACATTCAGTGAATGGACTAGCAGCCACAATAAATCTACCCATTTAATGGCTAAATAATGTCATTTGTTCCACGCTTCATAATAAAGTCTGGAAAACATGCAGTAGCCTGTGATTTTATGTCCAAATTCAAATTCTACAAAGGGCTCTCTTTGTATTACTCTACTGCCATTTATAGTCACTAGTTCGGTTTCTTTGTCATTTTTTACTTTTATGGCACTGCTGCTCATTTTGGCTTGATTTTCCCACCTACATAGCAGGGACAGCCATGGAAGTATACAGTATATATATTCTTTGTGCATAATAAAATCAAATACTTAGTTTTACTTTAGCCCATTCATATAATGGGGTCAATTTAATGTAAATAAAAGAACAAATTAATCACAGAATATGTAAGCGTGCAAGAGGGAGCTTTAGATGACCAGCATCTAAGAAGTGATCCCATCTGCTGTAGCACACATGGTGTCAGATTTTTAATTTCACTGGTAACATTTGGACCCAACAAGATGTTCTTCTTCCTTTCCATTCAGCTGTGCCCATCTTTTAAACCATAATTGAATCATGAAGAGAATCCTTTCATTAGCATTCCTTTATTTGGTTTAACAACTAGGCCAACTTGTCACATTCTTAATCCTTTTTTTTTTTTTTTTTAATACTGAGCTGACAAGTGTAGCGATAATGAACGGTAAAATTTTAACTTGAAGAATTAGGAGCACTTACTGTGAAACAGACTGTTATCTGTTAGGAAGTGCCGGCAGTATTGAAGACATCTTTTTCTGTCTGCAACCCTAGAGCTCATTTTTCATTTCAGTCCAGAGTTCTTCACCTAGAAATAATATTAGATAAGAATTACTTAAACATGGATTAACACTTTCAGTCAATTCATTGTTACATTCTGCATGTTTTATTATGCTTTTACTAGTATACCATGTGAACCGGCAACTTTGAAATTATCAGAGAGTAATGGAACGGGCACTGGCACCCCATTCTTGCCTTGTGACCAATTGCTGGGATAGGCACCAGCTCCACATGATCTTGAACTGGATAGGTGAGTTGGAAAATGGATGAATTGGCAGATGACAGGAGCTGGCACTAGCCCTAGAAGATTAATATGGCACACTGACAGATAACCAATTCTGCCCAAAATGACCTACTATAACAAAGCCACCAAAGAGACAATTTTCATTGCCAGGTAAAGTATACCTGGGTTTTTCCCAATCTTGCTTGTCACCTGACTGGCATAGCAGCCTGACATTCACACATTGTGTTTAGATGCTCGCAGCTTATTCTGGTGGAGTCTGACCTGGCTACATGGTCACCCAGTCTTCAGCCGCTTGCAGGCAAACTCCACTCACAGACTTGGTTCTACAAATGGGTGCAGGTATCTCAACTCTAGGTGAGGGTCACTTCAAGTTATTTAGGGTCAAACTATTGTATGATCTTGGCCTAGCTGCTCCCCTTGGACCAATGTACAGTAGAGGACCCCACCAGGAGCACATGTTGTATCTGTAGAGAGCACAGCCCTAAGAATCAGTGGGACAGGTAAGCCTCCATACCAAGCCAAGGTCATTAATAATAATTACTTAGTAATAATACAGAAGTGCACAGTTAAAATAAGGTTTTGGAACATGGTGATGAATGTTCATTCTGCACTGACAAACTGAAACACAGCATGTCAGGTGGTCAAACTTTCTTTTTATATTACAGTGTGAAATAATCCTTGAACATACACCAAGGAAAAAAAGTTTGTAAATTTGTAAATTTTTTGCAATTTTATATTTTTCCTCATTTTCCAGATGTGAAAACAACAATGTTTATACTGCCAAAAAAAAAAGACAATGTTAGGAATAACCTGCAAAATCAATATTGAACAGCCGGGTTCCGGGTTCAAATCTGTGTCCCTGACACGGCCTGTGTAGAATTTACAAAAATGACACTGCAAAAAAGTAAATAATACAATGCAATCATTCTATTAGATAGATAGATAGATAGATAGATAGATAGATAGATAGATAGATAGATAGATAGATAGATACTTTATTAATCCCATGGGGAAATTCACATTCTCCAGCAGCAGCATACTGATACAAAAAACAATACTAAATGAAAGATTGATAACAATGCAGGTAAAAACAGACAATAACTTTGTATAATGTTACCCCCCTGGGTGGAATTGAAGAGTCGCATAGTTTGGGGGAGGAACGATCTTCTCAGTCTATCAGTGGAGCAGGACAGTGACAGCAGTCTATCGCTGAAGCTGCTCCTCTGTCTAGAGATGACACTGTTTAGTGGATGCAGTGGATTCTCCATAACTGATAGGAGCCTGCTTAGCGCACGTCGCTCTGCCACGGATGTTAAACTGTCCAGCTCCATGCCAACAATAGAGCCTGCCTTCCACACCAGTTTGTCTAGGCGTGAGGCGTCTTTCTTCTTAATGCTGCCTCCCCAGCACACCACCGCGTAGAAGAGGGCACTCGCCACAACCGTCTGATAGAACATCTGCAGCATCTTATTGCAGATGTTGAAGGACGCCAGCCTTCTAAGGAAGTATAGTCGGCTCTGTCCTTTCTTACACAGAGCATCAGTATTGGCAGTCCAGTCTAATTTATCATCCAGCTGCACTCCCAGGTATTTATAGTTCTGCACCCTCTGCACACAGTCACCTCTGATAATCATGGGGTCCATGAGGGGTCTGGGCCTCCTAAAATCCATCACCAGCTCCTTCGTTTTGCTTGTGTTCAGGTGTAGGTGGTTTGAGTCGCACCATTTAACAAAGTCATTGATTAGGTCCCTATACTCCTCCTCCTGCCCACTCCTGATGCAGCCCACGATAGCAGTGTCGTCAGCAAACTTTTGCACGTGGCAGGACTCCGAGTTGTATTGGAAGTCCGATGTATATAGGCTGAACAGGATCGGACAATGTACAGTCCCCTGCGGCGCTCCTGTGTTGCTGACCACAATGTCAGACCTGCAGTTCCCAAGACGCACATACTGAGGTCTGTCTTTACGATAGTCCACGATCCATGCCACTAGGTATGAATCTACTCCCATCTCTGTCAGCTTGTCCCTAAGGAGCAGAGGTTGGATTGTGTTGAAGGCGCTAGAGGAGTCTAGAAACATAATTCTTACAGCACCACTGCCTCTGTCCAAGTGGGAGAGGGATCAGTGTAGCATATAGATGATGGCATCCTCCGCTCCCACCTTCTCCTGATATGCAAACTGCAGAGGGTCGAGGGCGTGTTGAACCTGTGGCCTCAGGTGGTGAAGCAGCAGCCTCTCCATGGTCTTCATCACATGTGATGTCAGAGCAACTGGCCGGAAGTCATTCAGCTTACTAGGACATGATACCTTTGGGACTGGGGTGATGCAAGATGTTTTCCAAAGCCATTAAACAAACAGCAAAGATATTATTTAAAAATAAAGCTGGCCAAAAATAAAGTACAAGAAAGTGAAAATACTTAAATACCCATTTATGCATTTTGTTGTTATTATTACAAAGTTGTGAGGGACTGAAGCCATTGTAACTAGCACCAGGTTCAGGAGAAGAATCACTGCCAACAAAGATGCCCGTTCACTTCAGGGCACCCTCATTTAAACATATGCTTTACTTTCCCTAGTAAGCGACACAGTGTCTCCTTTACAAACCATCGTTAGTGACCATGTATAGTACATCTTCTGGTTATGCCCAGAGGTCACAAGGCCAACAAGGAAATTAGATCCCTCCAGCGAGTCCTGGATCTACCCCCAGGTCTTCTCTCAATGAATGCACTCTAACAGAAGGCACCCAAAATTAGGGAAGTGATTCTCACTATTTGTCCAAATCATCTCAACTGTCCTTTCAACTTAAAACAGCCTGGAGACTTCTACAAAGCCGTACCACACAGAGTAAGCCCACCAACCCTGGGCAGACAATTGATAGTACAAAAAACCCTTATCCCTTCACCTGAGGAATTCCTTCACTCCAACATAGCTCATGGAAAAGAACCTGAGTTTATCCAATGAAACACTGCTACTTCCCCAATTTAATGACAGGCAGCAGGCTAAATGTCTGGGAGGAAGTCCATTACTCTAAATGTTTAATTTCTAATTTGTGACCCAACAACTTCAGAGGTAGGTGCAAAACACAGAAGTGTCCACTTGTGTATCAAGGTATTCTGACAGACTCTAATCAAGGCAAAAAGAGCCCAGGTCAAGGTGCCAGTCAAATCAAGCAACATCACTAACACTCACAGTCAGAATCTTGACCTGATACTTAACCCAGTCTTTACATTTTAAGAAATGTAGAAGGAAGACCCACACAAACAAATGGAGAATGCACAAAATCCCTAAGGACAATTGTCCTAATTTTAGTTCACCAGTTTGTCAAACAAGCAATTGATTTTTCATAATTTCAATTCATGTTGTTTGTGAGAGATGGCACACTGGGACTGTCATCCCAGTCGGAGCAGAAGTGGGATCCTTACCCAGCAGAGATACCAATAGCATGAAAGGACAAGGGAAGACAATTTATTCAGGACATTATCTCCCCCAACATTCCAGGCGACAGCCCTCCTGGACTTCAGTACCACTACGGAGACTCACAGGGCATATTGAGAATTGTAGTCCTTTTGACCAGCCCTGTTGGGTCTCGTGGGTGCTGCCAAGGGGGCGATGAGGAGATTTACGAGCCCTACTTCACCGGGCTCCAGACGTACCTGGAAGTCCTCCTGAGCTACAGTATCAGGACACTGGAAGTGTTCCTGGGTTTTACATGAAAGGAGCAACCACTTTATTCAGGCGAATCAGAATTGGGAGGAAGCAGATGAGGCTGGAGGCGGTGTGCCTTTTGAAGCCTTTACTGTGAAGGTATTTAAATGATTAAAACTTTTGTATTAAATTTGGAATTGTGCCTGTCCCTTTTGTGTCAGGTATGTGGGAGCCTGAGACACACCCTGGTGGCCACATGCTAAAAGTAAAGGAATCTACACATAAATATGCAGTAAGCAATAAAAATCACCCTTTGGCCTGACTTTGCTTATTTGCCCCTCTAGATTCTGGACAGCAGGTGTCCATACAAATGAGGATTAAGTATAAATCAGGAGGAAGATATGGAAATGGTGCTGACATCGGACATGGAAAATATTCACGGACCAACGGAGGAAATGAGATTCTTAACAGGAATCAGACATTACACCCTGTGGACATCTGAAACTTTACAATAAAGGTATTCCTCATTCTCCAGCCTAAAATGGCTCCGGTGGAACAGGCCCTATGGAAGCATACAGCTGCTAGCTAAGCCACAAGCTGCTACAGTTTACAAAGCCAATCATGAAGACACAGAAATAACAAGAGAGTTCCAAAATTCAATTAAAAAGAATAATGTTGTGTATAAATTACCTTTATTAATTAAAAATAATGAATCCCACAATTTAATTAAAAGTAATAATGATAAGAAAATGTAATGATTAAAAATAATGACACTGCTCAAAAGCAGAGTAATAGAAACACATTGTTAAATATGAGATCAGATGCTTGAGTTAGCACAAGATCACTCAAAAAGAGGGTTACGGTTCACATCACTTTGTTTTCCTCCTGACAGCCTAAATGTTTCTAATGCTCCTCTCCATCCTCGGCTGATCAGTAATTAATATCACATCATGTGTCCAAATCTGACAGTGGTGTTCATTTTCCAGCTCTTTGACATTTTAAGATCTTTGGTGTTATTAATGACTGTAGGAGGCACAAGTAAAAACCTTTTCAGTCACTGTCAGCCCTCAGAGTTGTCTGATCCTTTATAGCACCATTTCTACAAAGGATAATGTGTCTACTCTGCACATTGATGGACATGTCCAGACCTCCTTTTTGCTATCTTAAGCATTTTTGTTAACTTCTGCATTGTATAAATATAAGATTTAAATACAAAGTTAAATGGAATAGTGGCACTTGGGTACAGAACCCCAGATTGACTTTTGGGCTTGTCTACATGAAATGTACATGCTGTCCTTGTTTACAGGTAGATTATCTGCAGTTATTCCATAATGTACATTTCTTTATTTGTCAGTAAATCTGAATTTTCCCCACGGTGTTTATAAATGAGTGCTCTACAATTGGTTTGTGTCTAGTACACAGTTGATACCTGGTTTAGTACCATGAAGGTATGCTCTGGCAGCCCAGAGTCTTCTAATGGAATAGATAGATAGATAGATAGATAGATAGATAGATAGATAGATAGATAGATAGATAGATAGATAGATAGATAGATAGATAGATAGATAGATAGATAGATAGATAGATAGATAGATAGATAGATAGATAGATAGATAGATAGATAGACACAGAAACACGAAAAGAGGAGCATTTTTTTTATTTAAAGATCAACAACTGTCATATAGGTTACTGTTATTTCTACAAAATGAATGATTTGTCAATATTTAAATTACTTTAATTATTATATTTAACTATATTTGTCTTCTCAGGGTGAAAATACTACATTTGATAATTGCATAGCAGTAAGTGACATTTTGATACAGAAGCTGGAACAAGTGCACAAAAAATAAATAAATAGATTGAGCTTTCTGCCCAATAACGTAGCACACACCACTATACCCTTTTGTGTGGGGGTTTACTATTTTATGACTCCCCTCTCCGCTCTCTTGAATATTTTGTCTCTTTACTTACTTTCTGTATCCTAAGTTGAGAGAAGAGAAATAACAGTTCTAGGAGAATAAGCATTTTTAAAATATCTTGATGTCATACAATTTTCTTGCCTTTTCCACAGGTCCCCCTCCACCATCTCCTTTGTTTGCCATGAACCACTTCCCTAATTAGAACCTAATCTTGGACTGACCCAGTCTTGCCCAAAGAGATGTCTCTTCAGAAGAACCAGTGATGGCAATCAGAGGGGAAGGCACCTTGGACCAAGGGTGTCAAGCTCAGCTCCCATAGGGCTGCAGTGGCTACAGGTTTTCAATCCAGCCACTTTCTTAATTAATAACCAATTGTTAAGTTTAATCAAACATGCTATGTTGCCTTGATTTTAATTGACTTGCATTTTAATAGATAACAATGCAAAGTGAGCCACCAAATGACCAGGCTAGCTCAGATCCCTTTTGCTCCTGTGTCTTTCAAGCAATACCTGTTTCAATAAAATATTTAAAAAGCAAAGCAAAAAAATTTATATAGAAATATTGATTTGCTGTGTTCTGCTAAACATTTGGGTTCTGATCTAAGAAAAAAAAAGCATATTAACAATAACAATTTATTTCTTGTATAGCCTAAAATCACAAAAGGAATGCCTCAGTGGCCTTTAACAGGCCCAGTTTTTCGATATGCCTTGACTCTCTAAGAAGACAAGAAGAAAATCCCACAAAAAAAAAAAATTCTTGTAGGAAAAAAATGGAAGAAATCTTGGGAAAGGCAATTCAGAGAGACACCACAATCCGGGTAGGTCTGGCATATAATTGGTATCAACACAACACACAAAACAGAACATAAGTAATCCTCTTCACAGAGCTAGACAGCCAATCATTCACTGCCACCTCAGAAATACAATACAATAGCACAAGCTACTTTGTTCTTGCCAAGTGCAGGCACAGAGTGCTATGTCAACTCTCAAGGCAAAATGCAAGAATAGATTACACCACTCACTAAATGCAGCAAACAAGTCAATATCAGATTTCCGAATGACAGGTTTGGCAGAATGAAAACACCACCAAACTATGGAAGAAAATAACGGGTTTTAGTAATAGCTAAATTGAGGATTGGCTGGAGTGAAAATGATGACCATGCAGCACAGTTTGAGACCCCTCAGTTAGATGGTCATCTGTTGGCTTGCTTTGCATCTGCATATTGTGAACCTGTATAATGAAGGTGAAATTAGTTGTTACTTTTAAGGAACTAGCTGGAATGAAAACCTGCAGCCACTATGGTCCTCCGTTATCTGGAGCCTCACACCCCCCTGCATTAAATAATTACACTGGCTTTGATACTTCTCCTTTTCTTCTCAGATTTCTTTGACATATGCACCTTGAGGGTGATGGTTTATGATTAATGGCTAGCTTTTTACTTTTAGGTAGGTCTCCTTTTACCAATTGACTTACAAGAATTATGAGATCTTTCCAGACCCCTAACTCTCAGTAGCAATAACTAAGGGAATTTATTATTTTATTTTCATTATTTGGAAACTTCATGTTTTAACAAAACACAATTTAATCAGAGAAATTAAAGCCAGATATGCTTTATAAACAATACACAATGTATTAATTCAGTTAAATTAAACAATTATATATATTATATATATACATACACACACTAGGGGGCTGTGCCCCCTACTTGCTTCGCTCACCCACCCCTCAACCCCACCCCCAGCTTGCTGCTGCTGCCGTGCTGCGTGATCTGCATGTCGCGCTGCGTGTCAGTCATTTAAAAGCCTATACAGCAGCTGTCCTTTTGTGTTACTTCCTTGTCTCGTGGGGTGTTAAAGTGTCTCCGAGAAATTGTTTGTAAGTAGGGCGTGACGTGCAAGAAGTCTCGCGGGACTTCAAAGTGTCTCTCCGAGATGATCACCTCTTGACCCAAGATTTTTTTATATAATAGATAGCTATATTATATTTTATATATATATATATATATATATATATATATATATATATATATATATATATATACTAGGGGGTGTCCCCCTGCTCGCTTCGCTCGCTGATGAGCTTCTATTACGGCATCTCTGCTGCTCACGTTGTGAAGATGGGGGCTGAACGCACCCTAAGGAGATGCAGTCGCTCCTTCGATACCCCCTCTTAAACAGTGATACAATGGGAAACGTTTTTTTTTTTTACCTCCTCTTTGCTCGATCAGCTGCTGGGTTGCTGCTGCTGCTGAGCCGCATGATCTGCATCTCGTGCTGTGCTTTGAACATTTAAAAGCCTGTACAGCAGCTGTCCTACTCTTTGTCTTTTATTTCCGGCGTGGTTAAATCTTTTGGCACAAAGTCCCATCTCACGAGACATGAGTTCTTGATATTTTTTAGTTTATAATTTAAACACAGAATAAGAATCTGAAAATCTAATAACATCACATTAAAGTTCGATAAATTCTGAAAAGAATGATACCAAACATATATATGTAGGTTTTAAAATAAGCCAGATTTAAAGCGTGACAAAAAACGTGACATAAAAACGTCACCATTGCACTTTTAGGCTCAGGATTTTATATATACAGTATAAGAGTAGATATAGAGTATATCTCAAATGCAGGTTCATTGCTGGCTTTGTACATCCCTGAGTCAGGCTTCTTCCAGAGAAATGTGCCACTGATCAATTAAGTAAACACTGAAGTCATAACACATGCTGGTCTCCAAATGCCACTGGCCTGAATGGAATACATTCACTGAAACACAAAAGTTCTTAACACAATTATGTATATTCATGTGTGTGTGTGTAAATGCCTAAAACAAAAAAACTCTGCAAGACATTAAAAAAAATAACGGTGTTTCAGCAGAATATTTGTCCAGCCATTTTTTTTCTGAATCCATTTATCCAATTCACGTTCAAATAAGGCAGAAGTTATCTGATAGCAGTTAGCACAAGGCAGGAATCAACCCTGGAAGGCAGAGCCATAGCAGGGCCCACTCTCTCCCACTCCCACACCCACGCAGCCAATTAATGCCCTACGCACTTCAAATAGACCTGGCGGGGACTCGAGCTCACCTTCCTGGAATCATCAGGTGGCTGTGCTAACTGCTAAGCTAACATGCCCCCCTTGTAATACTAATGCTGCATCCATCCATCACTTTTCACTACCACATAATCTAGCTCAGGGTCAGGAGGAGTCAGAGCATATCCTGACAACACTGGACGCAAGACAGGAATAAATGCTGACAGGGAGTCGGGCCATCATGGAGCACACTCGCTCATACTAATGAGAGTCGGCATTAAGAATAATGATTGACATGACCAATACTATGAAAAAATAAGCAATGGATGCCTTCAAGAACATACTATTTGCACTAAGCCACCAAAAAGGCAGCATCAAAGCTGCACAATATTTGTGTGATCACTAAGCTACAAACTGCAAGATCGTATTGAAGGCAAATAAAATAACATGAAAATTCTTATAAAACTAGAGGCACAATAATAAGTTAGGTGCTAATCACTAAGAGAACTTTGTCTTTCTTCTTTGTGTTTATTATATAATAATCACTATACAGGATGGATGATCAGAAGATGTATATTTAGTTTTAATATTTCTGATTCTCTACCTACAAGATTTAGGCATGTATATATTTTTCCACCTTCAAGTACTGCTAAACCTGGCTCCTCATAGACAGCTGTATGCTTCAGTTTAGCTGTAGCCATGGCAATGACAACACATCTTCTCCTGATCCTGAAAGGCAGAGAAGACAGCAGTCTCTGGACTACATCATAAGTACACATCCTCAAAGCGGCCTGCAGAAATGCATTTGTTAATTCTGCCGTGTCTTCATACTCAAAAATCTGTCAAAAGCTCAGTCATACTACAAGCTGCTGCACCTCCTGAATCACTGCAGAGGATGCCTGCATGTTCAATTGTGCCATTCTTGTTGGGTGATTCACTTTATGCCATGTACTTTATGATGACGACATGCTCCACCTGCTAGATTAAAGACATCCAGACTGCTTAGTACCACCTGCAATCAGCTCGACTCAGAAAATGCACAGACCAAGGACAATCTTGTTTTTGTAGAAGATGAACAAGTTCTACAATGGGAAGATAGAATATTTGCATGGATAAACAATATTCTGAATCACAATTTAATGTATTGATATAAAGTAATATAGCTAAATCTGCTTGCTTCACCTCAGAGTCACTGGGGCTGGCGCCTTTTCAGACTGCAGGTGGGTAGCCAGTTCACTATGGAAGCTACTCATGTATACACTAACAAACACATGGAGCCAATTTTAAAATGGCACTCAACGAAACGTGCACCTTTTTGGGTTAAGAGAGGAAGATAAAACACACAGGGAAACAAACCATGTGAACACACAAGAACATGCAAATTTCAAGTAGACAGTGATTAGGGAAAGAATTCGAGCTCAGGACACTGGAATTGTGAGGGAGTAGCACTAACCACTGCCACCCTGTTTTGATGCACTGTACGCAAATAATGTACTGTATGTTGTATAAGCACTGGCGTTAGTGTACCCTATGATACACCTCCACCTCTGTAATGTTGTTTCCTATATCCTCCCAAACACCCTGAACTGGACAATTGCTTTGGAAAATGGGAATAAATTGGGTAAACCGTAAGCCCAGCTTTCTTAGGGATATACACTGTATCACACCAGAGCCGTCAGCATTTGTAAGCCCCAGGTTTGCAACATTACATTAACAAGTGTACACACATCAATTTGAACATTTGCTTTGGTTAAATTTCTCTTCAGATTAAAATAAATACATAAGGTTGGTAATGAAATGAATGCAGCTAATTGAAAACATTTAAAGATTCATAAACAATGTACTGGAAAACATCACAGCATCAGCTATCTGATTGTATATTTCTCTATTATAAAAGAAAATCTTGAGATGAGACGAGACTATTTCCAAGAGATTTTCCCATGTCCTGCGAGACAAGACTTTGTCATTAGATTTTTTCAAGTCCCACCCTCCTCTCAACCATATTCAACCACGCACATGGTCCTCTCACCTCTCATTCGTGTGAATGCTTTTGACAGACACAGTTCCTGCTCTCATCTCTTATACATTTTTACGTTTTCCTCACTTTAAGATCCCAAATAAAGAAGACTTATTATGTCCAAATCTTATTGAAGAATTTCACCCCGAAAGGTTATCAACCGAGGAAATGAGTACACGGGTAATCCAAGCGCCGAGTAACAATAAAGTCAAACAAATTTACGTGAAAATTGTCGATCGGTTACACGACAAATTGGTTAAATGCATAGCAATAGCCTATGCTGAAACAGTTGGGGGTGATCATGCGGAACATGAAAACATCAACTTACAATATCTCGAAGAATATCTACAACCGTTAACACCGTCCTGTCTTCCACTGCCCGAATTACTGTTGAAGGAAGGATGTATCCAAGAAAGGTAATGTAGTACATCTTCCATGGAAAACATTAGACACCAATGGAGATCTTGATATGCCATTCATATTAAAACATTAACAGTTTTCCGTTAGAATAGCAAAATTAACAAATCACAGAGACAAACATTCGAACAAGTCGGGCAGTTATACTTTGCGTTGTCACGATGAAGTCCAAAAAAGAATCAAAATTTAATGCGATATTGACTAAAATTTAATTCAAAAAATAGTTTTTACTGAAGTTTTACAGTAAAAATGTAAGTTTAAAAAGTATTTGCATGTTAATTTCAAAGCCAAACAGAACAAAATCGTATAATGCAACATGAAACATAATTTACTTTCAAAATATTACGTTTTACTATTTTTAATATGGTTAATTACTCACTGTAATGTAAAATAGTTAGTTCTATTATGCATGTGTAACAATTCCCATGAAAATAACAATCTGCTTAAATTGTACATCCGCATCCCCATACGCGAGCAGCAGAAACGCAAAGTGGCTAGCACGTAGCACCGGCCCGGGGATTGGCAAGCGAGCAGGGGGCAAATTGAAGTAACCTCTCTTAAGGTAAACTTGAAGTCACTTATCCACAGCCTGTGTGACATATAAGAGAGAGTTGCTTAGGATAGTACGGAGTTAATCGTCGCATTCATTCTGTGTTCACTGGGGTGGGGGGTGCAAGCTTTTCCCCCGGTCAGTCCTTAATAACCACCTTTGCCTGCAACAAGTAGAAGACAGAGCATAAAAGTAAGTGTGGGCTCACACACACAGTTGTCTAAAACAGAACAGACTGGAAAGACTGAAGACTGATATCAGCACCACATACGAGATAGACAGCAAGGGTAAGCCTTGATGAAGAAACAGCATAGCGAAAGAAGATTTACACAAAGTTGTCTGATCTCATCACGACTGTTCAAATTTTACAAGGAAGCTTCTTCTTTTTCTTCGTCTTTCAGCTGCTCCCGTTTGGGGTCGCCATAGCAGATCACCTGTTTCTATATTTTCCTGTCCTCTGTATCTTGCTCTGTCACACCCACCATCTGCAAGTTCTCTCTTACCACATCCATAAATCTCCTCTGAGGTTTTCCTCTTTTCCTCTTGCCTTGCAGGGCCATCCCTAGCATCCTTCTCCCAATATATCCAGCATCTTCTCCTCTGCACATGTCCAAACCAATACAATCTCACCTCTCTGACTTTGTCTCCAAACTGCCCAACCTGAGCTGTACCTCTAATATACTCATTTCTAATCCTGTCCATCCTCGTCACACCCAAAGAAAATCTTAACATCTTTAACTCTGTCTCCTTCAGCTCTGTATTTTTGTCAGTGTCACCCATATAACATAGCTGGTCTCAATACCATCTTGTACAGCCTCTCTTTCACTCTTGCTGGTACCCATCTGTCACAAACCACTCCCGACGCTCTTCTCCACCCACTCCACCCTACCTGCACTCGCTTCTTCACCTCTCTTCCACCCTCCTCATTACACTGTACTGTTGATCCCAGGTATTTAAATTCATCCAAATTCACCTCACCATTCCACTGACCTCCCTACTCTTGTTACAGATCACAATGTTATCCGTAAACATCATAGTCCATTGGGACTCCCGTCTAATCTTGTCTGTCAACCAGTCCTTCTCCACTGCAAATAAGAAAGGACTCAGACTCGATCTCTGATCCACCTTGAATGCATCAGTCACTCCTACAGACCTCACCACTGTCACACTTCCCTTGTACATATCCTGTACAACTCTTATGTACTTCTCTGCCACTCCAGACTTCTTTATACAATACCATATCTCTTCTCAAGGCACCCTGTCATATGCTTTCTCCAAGTCCACAAAGACGCAATGCAACTCCTTTTGGCCTTCTTTATACTTCTCCATCAACACCCTCAGAGCAAACAGTGCATCTTTGGTGCTCTTTCTCAGCATGACACCATACTGGTTCTTACTAATCTTCACCTCCCTTCTTACTCTCCCTTCTCCCACTACTCTTTCCCATAACTTCATGCTGTAGCTCATCGATTTTATCCCTCTCTAGTTACTGCAGTTCTGCACATCACCCTTATTCTTAGAAATCGGTACCAGTACACTTCTTCTTCACTCCACAGATATCCTCTCACTGTAGATTGCATTAAACAATCTGGTAAAAAAAAAACACCACTGCCATCTCTTCTAAACATCTCCATAGGTCTGCCATTTGCACAAACAGCCTTCCCATTCTTTGTCCTCTTCATAGCTGTCCTTATTCCCCCTTGCTAATCCATTGCACTTCCTGGTTCACTGTCTCCACATCATTCAACCTTCTCTCTCTCATTCCCTCCTTTCATGAACTTCTCAAAGTACTCTTTCCATCTATTCAACACACTCTCCTCGCTTGTGAGTACTCTATGTTTCCATCATTATCCTTTGTCACCTTAACCTGCTACTAATCTTTCCTAGTGTGGCCCCTCTGTGTAGCCAATTGGTACAGGTCCTTTTCTCATTCCTTGGTATCCAACCCCTTATGCAACTCATCACATGCCTTATCTTTAGCCTTTGCAACCTCGCTATTCACCTTATGCCTTATTAACTTATAGTCCTGTCTACTTTCTGCATCTCTCTGACTATACCACTTCTTCTTTGCCAACCTCTTCCTCTGTATACTCTCCTGTACTTCCCCATTCCACCACCAGATTTCTTTGTCCTCTTTCCTCTGCCCAGATGTCACACCAAGCACTCTTCTGGCTGTTTCCCTTACCACTTCTGCTGTAGTTGCCCCTGCTATCTGGTAACTCTTCACTGACACCCAGTGCCGGTCTTACCTCCTCCCTGAACACCACCTTTCAGTCTTCCTTTTTCAACTTCCACCATTTGATCCTTGAGAAAGCAATTGTGAGAAAAGAACTAGAGAATACAGAGAAAAGAAAAAAGATTGATGGACAGGGGATGGAAAGGGCACTGATATTACTGAATTAGTGAGAATGGAGGAGGGATTGGGGGACGTGAATACAGGATTTTGAATAATATTATTGTAACATTCACCAAAACCTATCAGATGCAAAACATGCCAGAGAAATGTCTAATTTAAATGGTCATGTAGATAAAGCAGAGCTGGAGCCTGTGGATGATTACGATCAGCACTAGTTCAAGAGACACTTTACCCATATCAGATAGGCATCATTTGTTCTTGTCAGAGGGTTGATAATGTCAATGTTGAAGGCAACATGTCAGAGCCTGGCCAACAACTGTGTGTCTGAATTGGACTTTAGCTTGAATAATTAGTTGACTATTCAACTTGTTTTGACAAAAAACTTATCATTACTGTGTTAACAGAACTGACCAATCCAAAGAAGCATGTAGCAGTTTTAAGCATTTGATAAAGTGGGGGCAATAATGGTTTCAAAATGCGGAGAAGAGCTCAGGTGGCAAACCATCTGAGTCAGGAGCCTTCCCAGGATACAAGGAGCCTAAAGCCTCCTTAAGTTCAGTCCTAGTAACAGGGGCATTTAGTGGAGGCGTCAATCTTGAAAGCTCTGGGGAGGGTTAGTTTAGATAAAAAAGGTATATTCTAAGAGCCAATAGATTACTAGGCCTATCTCTGACAACATAGTGCTTGGCACACATGAGGAACTTCAAATTTAGCCCTCCGCAAAAGAAATGAGTTTAGTTCAGTCCTCAAATTAAAAAACAAATATTCATAATTAGGATTAATCACACAAGGTAAGGACCCTTAAGAGCAGCGAGAGGAGACTCCGGTGCAGTAATCTATGGCACTGCACTACACTAGATGCATACCTAATGGAAAAAAATAGCAATTACCCTTTTGATTGCCAGTCAGACATAGGCAAGGTCCCCTCTCTGAATTACATTTTAATAAACACTTCTAGAACAGAAAATAATTTCTGACAAAATCGGGATCACGAAACATGATGGATTAAACCACCAGTATGCTGCACAGGATTTTAAGAAAGAAAGATAAGGTCGGAACAAGGCACATTTGTTGTCAGTGAGAGGTGTTGAGGCCAGCCAGGCATTAGACAGAGATGAAGCAAGTGAGCAAGAAACACAAATATATTGTAGCCTTAAGTGATGTTAGTGTCAGGCAGAGTAAAATGAGATTTCCCTTACAAAAGGGACTGAGCAACCAAAAAGAGTCGGTGAAGTTTAAGTCTGATACTACCGTAATTTGCAGAGTGGCTGTGTAGAGTGAGCAGTATGTTGATGCAACATGGGAAGCAGCTTATTGAATAACAGGTTCATGTAAGAATTTGTATTCATGCAAAGAATAAACTCCTAATTGTCCAGGCTTAGAAGTTGGGTGGTTAGTTAGAGAAGGATAAAAGGATTGTTGGTAAGGGATGGCAATATAGTGAGCAATTTTTCTTCCACCGAATTCAATTATTAAACAGCAAAACCAACCCCTGCTGTCAAAAACTGATCCAGGAAATTTAACTCTGAGATTATGTCTTAAAAGCATGGCCACCCCACTTTTTTTGGACTAGGCATAAGACAGGATGTGTGCTTGATAATACTTATTTCCGAGATGAGGCACATCTATGGACAGCAGCCAAGTCTTCTGCAAGAAGGCAGTGTCAGTCTTCCTGTGCCACAGGTAATCAAGGATATTTAGCTCTTCATGTTCAGCCCTAGGCCCTGAAAGGTTCCAAGAACCTATAGTGATAGCAGCTACTTATCAGAGAATAGGAGGAAGAAGAAAAAATGCAGACATACTAGATATTGTGCTACTCCCCCACAGCCCATCCCTTAATACATATCAGTGTTATCTTTCCACCAAAACCCCCAAAAACCAAAAACAAAAGCATGGAAATTGAGCACACCCTGGCAAAAAGCACAGCATCTGAACACAGCCCGACAGTAACTTAATAACATATATAAATCCCCCTCTACACCAAGCCATTCCCCATCTGTGTGCCTTAGAGCTTAGTTAAGAAAGCCAAAGATTTGTTGAAATGTAACAAATAGGAGAATGGAGCAAACAACAGCCAAAACAGTGTGCAGAACCAGAAGAGTGAACTATTAAATGCACACCCAACACCCAGTGGCAGATCCATTGAGACGGTGGCTGCAGGGCTGCCTGCCCCCCACTCTTACAATAAAGAAAAAAAACAGTGAAAACACTGAAAATAATGGTGCTGCCCTGAACAACAGTGCTATACAGAAAAACTGGTAATATGAGGGTGTCACTCCATGCTGGACCTTTACTTCTGGACACCAGCCTAGAGGCCATTGAAGACAGAGCATTCAAATCGACCCCAGAAAAGGTCATTACAAATGCATACATTCCAAAAAAGAGGCAAGGAATTAAGAAACCATGGTGAAAGACAAACGTTGAAAGCCTTAGAATGGTGCAACATACTCAAAAGCAGAGATATTAATGTCTGAAGCCATTGAAATATACAGTGCATCCGGAAAGTATTCACAGCGCATCACTTTTTCCACATTTTGTTATGTTACAGCCTTATTCCAAAATGGATTAAATTCATTTTTTTCCTCAGAATTCTACACACAACACCCCATAATGACAACGTGAAAAAAGTTTACTGGAGGTTTTTGCAAATTTATTAAAAATAAAAAAATTGAGAAAGCACATGTACATAAGTATTCACAGCCTTTGCTGTGAAGCTCGAAATTGAGCTCAGGTGCATCCTGTTTCCCCTGATCATCCTTGAGATGTTTCTGCAGCTTAATTGGAGTCCACCTGTGGTAAATTCAGTTGACTGGACATGATTTGGAAAGGCACACACCTGTCTATATAAGGTCCCACAGTTGACAGTTCATGTCAGAGCACAAACCAAGCATAAAGTCAAAGGAATTGTCTGTAGACCTCTGAGACAGGATTGTCTCGAGGCACATATCTGGGGAAGGTTACAGAAAAATTTCTGCTGCTTTGAAGGTCCCAATGAGCACATTGGCCTCCATCATCCGTAAGTGGAAGAAATTCAAAACCACCAGGACTCTTCCTAGAGCTGGCCGGCCATCTAAACTGAACGATCGGGGGAGAAGGGCCTTAGTCAGGGAGGTGACCAATAACCCGATGGTCACTCTGTCAGAGCTCCAGAGGTCCTCTGTGGAGAGAGGAGAACCTTCCAGAAGGACAACCATCTCTGCAGCAATCCAACAATCAGGCCTGTATAGAGTGGCCAGACGGAAGCCACTCCTTAGTAAAAGGCACATGGCAGCCCGCCTGGAATTTGCCAAAAGGCACCTGAAGGACTCTCAGACCATGAGAAAGAAAATTCTCTGGTCTGATGAGACAAAGATTGAACTCTTTGATGTGAATGCCAGGCGTCACGTTTGGAGGAAACCTGGCACCATCCCTACAGTGAAGCATGGTGGTGGCAGCATCATGCTGTGGGGATGTTTTTCAGCGGCAGACTAGTCAGGATAAAGGGAAAGATAACTGCAGCAATGTACAGAGACATCCTGGATGAAAACCTGCTCCAGAGCGCTCTTGACCTCAGACTGGGGCGACGGTTCATCTTTCAGCAGGACAACAACCCGAAGCACACAGCCAAGATATCAAAGGAGTGGCTTCAGGACAACTCTGTGAATGTCCTTGAGTGGCCCAGCCAGAGCCCAGACTTGTATCCGATTGAACATCTCTGGAGAGATCTTAAAATGGCTGTGCACCGACACTTCCCATCCAACCTGATGGAGCTTGAGAGGTGCTGCAAAGAGGAATGGGCGAAACTGGCCAAGGATAGGTGTGCCAAGCTTGTGGCATCATATTCAAAAAGACTTGAGGCTGTAATTGCTGCCAAAGGTGCATCGACAAAATATTGAGCCAAGGCTGTGAATACTTATGTACATGTGATTTCTCAGTTTTTTTTATTTTTAATAAATTTGCAAAAACCTCAAGTAAACTTTTTTCACGTTGTCATTATGGGGTGTTGTGTGCAGAATTCTGAGGAAAAAAATGAATTTAATCCATTTTGGAATAAGGCTGTAACATAACAAAAGGTGGAAAAAGTGAGGTGCTGTAAATACTTTCTGGATGCACTGTAAGCAGCCATGACAGAGTTCATAATGGAACTGTACCTGTGTGGTGAAAATTGTCAATTGATTTATTGGCTTGTTTCAGGTCATTAAAAGGGACACTTCTGGATGCATGAGACAGCTTAAGTCAAGTAGAATTGAGAAAGGAAAAGATGTCGGCCCAGAGCATATGCTCCTTGTTTGGTGCGATTGCACAGCCTTCTTGGAGGCTGATGAAGCTGGACTAAGAAATAGATGTGCTGACCAGCAATAAGAAAAGATTAGGAATCATGTCTGCCCCTTTAAAAAATAGTACTGCCTATTGTAGTTTAGGAATTTAATTATTATAACTAGGGGGGCTTTGCTCCCTGCTCGCTTCTCTCGCCAACCCCCGGGCCTATGCTACACACTAGCCTCTTTGCTGTTCTGTCCCTCGCGTATGGGGATGAGATGTACAATTTAAACAGATTTTTATTTTCATGGGAATTGTTACATATGCATAACAGAACTATTTTACATTAAAGCGAGTAATTAACCATATTAAAAAAGAGTAAAACATAATAATTTTAAAGTAAATTATGTTTTATGTTGAGTTATTCGTTGTGTAATATGATTTTGTTCTGTTTGGCTTTGAAATTAACATGCATATACTTTTTAAACTTACACTTTTACTGTAAAACTTCAGTAAAAACAATTTTTTGAATTAAATTTTCATCAATATTGCATTGAATTTTGATTCTATGTTTAGACTTTCATCGTGACAACACAACATATAACTGCCCATGATTGAATTTAGCTTCTCTCTCTCTATTAAATAAAATGACTTTTTCGAATGTTTGGCTCTGAGATTTGTTAATTGTCTTTGCAAAAGCTATTCTAATGTGAAACTGTTAACGTTTTAATACAAATGGCATATCAAGAACTCCTTTGTTATGTAATGTTATCCGCGGAAGATGTACTACATTGCCTTTCTTGGATACATCCTTCTTTCTACAGTAATTCGTGCAGTGGAAGAGCAGACAGTGTTAACAGTTGTAGATATTCTTCGGGATATTGTAAGTTGATGTTTTCATCTTCCGCACCATCACCACCAACTGTTTGAGCATAGTCTATTGATACGCATTTAACCAATCTGCTGTGTAACCAGTCGACATTTTTGGCGTTAATTCATTTGACTTCATAGTCTCTCGGTGCTAGGATTGCCTGTGTACTCATTTTTTCCGTTGATAACCCTTCATCAAGAAGTTCTTCTAGAAGATTTGAACATAATACGTCTTCTATAATTGGGAACTTAAAGTGAGGAAAACGTTAAAATTTATAAGAGCTGAGAGAGCAGAAACTGTCTGTCAAAAGCATTCACACGAATGAAAGGCAAGATTACTGTGTGCATGGTTGAAAATGTTTCAGCGGAGAGCGTGACTTGAAAAAATCCCATGGCCAAGGTCTCAACTCGTGGGAAAAAATCTTCCAAAAAGTCTTGCCTCATCACAGGATTTTTTTAAATAATAGAGAGATAGCTTTGGAGAAGAAGAGCCTTGACAGCAATAGCAAATTTTATGATACCAGTCAATGCACAGGTTGAACCCTTGCAGCAAAGGCAGCACCTTTAACCACACCTTTTTCAAAATGTTTTTCTGCCCTCCATGCATACATTATTGTGACAATTTTTGTCTTTCATTTCAATCAGTTTTGCAATTGATGATCCTTTAAAGACTGGATCTTTTCATCTTGATGACTCAGGACATTTATCAGTTTATTGAGATTGTGTAGGAGGTTTGTCTGTTGATCTTTCACCACAGCCAGGTTTTTAAAAAGTAGGGCCAAAAATTGTTGTGAATTGAATCCCATGTTTCGTCAAGCTGCTCAATTCCACAATACTTTAGTTTTCAAAGAGGGTGTCCATCACCCCTGTACCACCTTCTATAGGCGGACTCCGTGTGCAAAGACTGCTTCACAGGCCTGGAGGATTCATGCTGCATTTTCTGAAAAAGCGATATATACTTCAATTGTGGGGTAAGTGTATAATGTTTAACAAAGGAAAAGTTGTCTCATTTAAAGGGGAGTAAGAGTGAATAAGGAGGAAGGAATCGGGTGCACTCAACAAAAGAATAGTCCAGCTTACAAGGGGATTGACCAGAAAACTGAAGGAATGAGTGATAAAAGCACTAGTGTGGTGCGTTTTAATTTATGGAGTGGAGACTTGCATGCAAATGTTAAACATATACCAGCACGGGAAATGTGATTTGATAGAAGAATAGAGAGAATAAGCTGGTCAGAAGGAATGTGTAATACTTGAGGAAAGAATACTGTTGGAAAAATGTAATAAAATAATAACAAAAAATGTGTGTTTATCCTTTAAATCAAACGTTCATGAGAGACGATCATCGGTGCTTGATGCTCATCTGCAAGCAGACAGGTCTGAGAGTCAACCAGGAGAAGATTAAAAAAGGGCCACAACTTGGGGATCACAAATAACATGCATCTAATCCAAAACACAGGTAGAAATGTGTGGTCAAGAACAAGAGCTAAAATCAAATCACAAGAGAAACAAAGTTAGAAAGATTAGTATTACAATTAGAGAATTGAGTATTGAATCTACAGCTTGATTAAAGATGCGTTTTTATGGATGAGTTTTTATCCAGTTATATTTGGATCAAAGCTTATGACTTTGGAGAACAACCATCATGTTAGATCAAATAGTGGTCGCTAAAAATGTCAGTGATTTGAAAACACCCAGAAACATACTTCATGATCAAAATGAAAAACATTAAAACCAGCCTTAGAGACCCAAAAAAAACCCCAAAGTGAGTGTAAAATGAAAAGACTTGATACAGGAAAACATATAATGAAAAAAAGGAACACACTCATGTGGGTGGCGCAGTGGTAGCGCTGCTGCCTCGCAGTTAGGAGACCCGGGTTCGCTTCCCAGGTCCTCCCTGTGTGGAGTTTGCATGTTCTCCCCGTGTCTGCGTGGGTTTCCTCCTAATTTCCTCCAGCACTCCAGTTTCCTCTCACAGTCCAAAGACAAGCAGGTTAGGTGCATTGGTGATTCTAAATTGTCCCAAGTGTGTGCTTGGTGTATGTGTGTGTGCCCTGTGGTGGGCTGGCGCCCTGCCCAGGGTTTGTTTCCTGCCTTGCACCCTGTGCTGGTTGGGATTGGCTCCAGCAGATCCCCGTGACGCTGTAGTTAGGATATAGCAGGTTGGATAATGGATGGATGGATGGAACACACTCATAATAATCTGATAGTATCTGGTGGACACTATTGACAACAGAGTATAAATGTATGGTCGATTATTTAAAGGAGGTTTTTAATCATTTCATAATTCTGCATAGACGAGTGGTCCAGAATTACTCCTGTTTCATGGCTGCTGTAATTGTCACAGACATGGGTGGGAGGACATAAAATTATAGGCTATGGTATAAATAATAATAATAATGCAATTTGGCCACATTCAATAGCCTACCAATAACAACACATATTTCTTGAAGTCTTAAGCAGAAAAGGACAGTAATAATGCAATTTATTTAAAAGAAGCTTTGAAAAACTGACACTTCTGAGCAACCTGGTTTTTGATATATGATGAGTGCTAGTTGAAAGGTATCGTAGGTTACTGTGGTAGGTTTTTTCCACTTTATATCAAATATTTAAGCTATTTGGAAAAACAAAAAAATTGATGTAGATTATTTGGTTGAACTGCTTCATTTTTCATAAAATAATAAGTAACACAGCAATAAAAGCAACATCAGCAACAGTATTATTAATAATATTAACCATCACTCAATTTGAGTAGCATAAGAGAAAGAGACAAAGCAAAATTTAGCTATGCAGTCAAAGCTACGGTTATGTTATGTTGACTGTTTAGTTTATGACTGGATTACCTCAAAGTCAACCCATCCATCCATCCATCCATCCATTTTCCAACCCGCTGAATCCGAACACAGGGTCACGGGGGTTTGCTGGAGCCAATCCCAGCCAACACAGGGCACAAGGTGTCTCTTAAATGGGCTTACATTAAAACCTGCATTAAAATTTGACAAATAGGATCGACCATTTTTCACTCCCGTCTATAAACTGATTAACGACACGGCTAACTAAAACTATCTCTGCAGTTGGTTTCTTCTTTAAAACACTCGGACGTTGTGCATTGAGTGAAGGGTGACATTGCATTGTCAGCATAAGCTGGCATAAACATAGTAAACTGGAATCACTGGTTAATATTTAAAGATGGTTGTTACATTTCGATTGTATCAAATTTTGTGATTATATTGGGCTAGTCAGTTTATTACAGGGACTTAAGCTTATCAGAGTAGCCCTATACAGTAAACATATAAACTTATGGCTCTGCTGTCGGCAGCCAATCACAGCTCAGTCTTAGGGTAAGTAGACTTTATTATCCCAGAGGGAAAATTTCTAATTGCAGCAGGACAGAATAAAAACAGAAGGCAGCTTTGTAAAAGTCTGTAGTGTAAGATGCATCTGGTATGGAACTTTCAACTCAATTTTACCAGCCTGACTTTTCTCTTTTTTATGGAAGGAAAAAACAGGAGAAATGCATGCAGATACCTACTCAAACCCATAGTATGGGACTCCATAAGTATATTTTAGCTTGATGGGTCCTTATGTCAGGTGCATTACAAGATCATTAAGTGCCACCTTGTCTTGGAAAACCCCCTCATGCAGAGTGTACAGTATATAAAACATCGCCCACTGGAGGGTTGGTTATTTGGAGGTCAGTCCCAGAACCTAGTAAATGTCTCAATTGCTGCTGCTGCTGCTGTGTAATTTAAGTTGTTGGTTTTCTTTGTGTATTGTACTTTATCTCAAAATAAAGCCATTCAACTTAGGCTCATATTGTTCCTGGCATCGTTTCTTCTGTAGGCTGCACAGCACAAATTTTTCTTGTGGCTTTGTCTGTTTCAATTAAGAGGCACGACAGAACCCTGGCACCAACTACTGCACTATCTTGCCACACTTCATTAAAATATAAAATTTCTTTATAGTAAAATCATTTCCAACAAGGTGGAATTGTTCTTAGAATTGATCAAGGCCAATTTACTTTTACCTTATATTTCCTGGAACCTGACTCCATTTGGAGACAGCTGCCTGACTAGACTCTAGAAGCAAAAGTTAAATATTTTGTGGGCTGAGGTTCACCTTGTTGCACTTAGGGTTAGGGTTAGTGGTTTGCATCTCTTTTGAATGGATGAATATTGCAGTAAATGAACAACAGCATGCAGACAAAGTCCTTCAATGTGGTAGTAAGTCAGGTCTTATGTAAATACAAATAGGCCGCACAATGTAAATGAACCTCATGTAGCTAAACAGATTACCAGAATCCATTTTGTTCCAATATTGCAACAATGAAAATGAAAACCCGTATCCTTGGGATTCACTCTGATGCAAGCAGGAAGTTTAAATTTTGCAGGAGACGCTACTTTGTGACCTGCCAGGACTTTTACGACCTTGAAAGCATGATTAAGTTGGCTTTGAACTTTCTGGTCAAAATGGCTCAATTCAAAAAGTTCATTCTGCTATATATCGCTTCGATACACATGAGAGTGCATAATTCTAGCTGTCAGGTATCTTATGAATGATTTTCACATAGCCTTCATGGATCAAAAGGAAAGGAAGCTGCCTGAAGGATGGCTGCATCTAGGAAAGTGTATCTGCTGAAGCCTATGTGGGCAGCCAGTAGAGTGTGAAAGAAAGGGAAGACTCAAAGTGCACGCAGCACTGCACACGCTATAAATTGAGTAACAGATCGAAGGCAGTATAGGAGGTTAGTGTTGCTTTCTCACAAGTCCTGGAACCCAAACCTAGAACTCAGCCTGGTCACTCAGTGCTTAGCATTATCACGTTACTTCTGTAACTACAAGGATTTTCTCTGGGCAATTTAGTTCACTCCCTCGTCCCATAAACATGTAAACAAGTGGCATTCAGTCTATAGTTGCTTACTGCTTTGTTATTTCTCTCAATGTCTTCAAATGCTGGCTCAATGATGCACCTTACAGGACTTTTCACCTGATTCCTGCACCTCTTTTTAGGTGCCCTGGACATCAGACTATTTTTTTTTTTAAAACTACAAGCCTATTTTGTACTGATTGACCATTTTACCATGTAGTAACCACGTTATTCTGAGTTTTAGAAGAGATTATATTTAGGATGATTTTATGGTTTGTGAACAAACAAGCACCTTAAATGGAGTACAAACCTTTATGACTGCTATCAAACAAAAAACAGGTCTAATCTGACCCAAAAAACGTTGTAAGGGTTAACGCCTGGAAGACAAGAAAAACCCTGGGATTACAGACAAAGACATCCAGGGACCTCAAAAGAATCTTCTGCTTTCTGTTCAAGACACGACTGGACAACTACCAAGACAGACACAACCAAGAAGGTTCATGAAGGGAATTAAACACACCCTTTGAGGTCTTGGAAAAGAGGAATGCTTTTTCCAGCCATGTAATTCAAAGTCCATATAAATGGAATTAAGAGAAAAACGAAGTTCAGTTCAGACCTTCATTTACGGAAGTGTCCCTCCTGAAATTGGGAGAGGTGACGCCTCTGGAAGGGGACCTACCCTCGTCATCTAGGGAGAAAAGACTGCATTTAATTTTACGTACATACGTTGCTTTGTTACAGGACTAACCATTCCAAACTTTGCTCATATATAAAAGAAAGAGCGGTGTTATGTTTGGAACTTTCCTTTTTTCAGGATTAAACTTTCACCCATTTCTTTCTCTCACTCAAATATACACAAAGTCCCTCCTATTATTCCAAACAGTAACTGATAACCTCACTAAAAGAGCTTAAAATAGAGACTCGGCTAAAAATATCACAAACAGCCGATAGCACCTAGGCTCAGAGATATCCTCAATCACTGTGAATATAAAAAAATAAGGCAATTCTGTGTGAATTTAAACTTGTGGCTGAGAGTGCCATCTTGTCCAAGACTGATTCCTGCCTTATGCTAATGCTGCTAACCAAACTCTTCAAAGCGTCATTGCCAACAATCAGAGGATAGTCCAAGTGGGTTTAAATTTGACGTCATTAACATACAGATCCTGGGTCAAAAACTGATGAAATATTGCATTGTCACCAGAGATGAGCATGCAGGCAAAGTTTAAAGGAAATCAGTTTGGTAAAATTGGGTAAAGTAATTGATTGCATAATTTGACAAGCAAGGATTTCAGACAGTTTTACAAATGTATTAACATTAAATGACATTGAGACAAGCATTCAGACCCTCTGCTATGACACTTTAAATTTAGCTCAGGTGAATTCCATTCATCACTGAGATGCTTCTACAACTTGTTTGAAATCCACCTGTGATCAATTCAACTGGTTGAACATGATTAGGAAATGCACACACCTGTCTATATACGATCCTACAGTTGACAAGGTCTATTAGAACAAAAACCAAGCCATACAGTTGATGGAATTGCCTACAGAGCTTAGAAACAGGGTTGTGTTGAGGTATAGATCTGGGGAAGGCTGCAAAAAACCTTTCTGCAGCACAAAGGTTCCCAAGAGCACAGTAGTCTCCGTAATTCAGAAATTAAGAAGTTTGGAAGTCTTTAGCTGGCTGCCTGGCCAAACTGAACAATCATGTGGAAAATGTTACGACAAGAGAGGTGACCAAGAACCCAATAGTTACTCAGCCATCACTGCAACACTCCACCAATCTGAGCTAAATTACAGACTGGCATGAGTTTGCTAAAATTAATCTAAAGAACTCTCAAACTGAGATAAAAAGATTATCTGGTTTAATGAAACTAAGATTAGCATCATATGTGCAGAAAACTAGATGAGATATTGGGACAGCTTAACTATTAGCTTTACAAATGGGCCTTGACGGACTTAATGGTCTCCTCTCGTTTGTCAAATTTATGTTCTTATGTATAACCAGCCACCATTAATAGTCTGTGTAATATCATTCGATAAAGGATGGTGGTGACAGCATCATGCTGTGGGGTTGTTTTTCAATGGCAGTGATTGGAAGACTACACAGGATTGTGAGAAAGCTGGACAGAGCAAAATACTGAGATATTGTTATTGAAAACCTGCTCAAGAGTATTCTGGGCCTCAAACTGAGTTGAAGGTTCACCTCCAAACAGTACAATGAACCTAAGCACAAAGACAACACAAGAGTGGCTTAGGGAAAATTCTAGAAATGTCCTTGAGTTGCCCAGCCAAAGCAGGGACTTGAAGCCAATCAAACATTTCTGAAGAGACGTGAACATAGTTATCCACCGAGTTTCAGAAGGTCTTTATAGAAGAATGGAATAAAAACCCCTATTCTAAGTATATGAAGCTTGTCGTGTCATACCCAGCGAGACTCCAGACCGTAATTGTCGCTTTAACGAAGTGCTGAGTAAAGGGTCTGAATACTTGTGTCACTGTGATATTTCAGTGTGTATTTTTAAATAAACTTGCAAAAATTCCTAAAAATCCTGGAGTCTTACTTGATGTGGGAAAAAATTAATTTAAAAGATTTTAGCAGAAGGCTACAATGTAACAAAATGTGAAGAAGTGAAAGGATCTGAATACTTTCTGAATCCACTGTATATTGCATGAAACAGAATCATGCTATATTCTTTGGCAAGGGTTCAGTTTTACAAATAACATTACTCAGATGTTCCCAGACGCGTTCAAAGAAAATCAGATCTGAGCTGTGGGCTACCCCAGGCAATATATACAGCAGATATGGACACTCCCATGATGCACTCATGGTGGAGGGGTAACCGAAAGTCCTGCAATCAAGGTGAAAAGCTGACAGATTCATAAAGATTCCAGAAAAAAATCGGACTGTGCAGTACCAAAAGGGAAATTTGGAGCTGTTGATAGACTTTTATTGCTTTTTTATGAGCCATCAATCAGCACGCTATCACACATATCATTTTCTAATCAAAATACTCAAAATTTTCAAATGTGTAATGAGGTGCAAAGTGCAAGCAGGTTAGGTGGGCACTAAGAAAAAAAAAAATCTCTTTGAATGAACGGAAAAGGCTGCATGTTGTAAGTGACAACATCACTGTGTCACATTGCTTCCTTTAAGCTAAGCCACACAACAACTTTATTATCCTAACAATATAATTTACAAGCAACTTGATTTGGTGGAGGTCATACAAATATAATATTAACAATACAAAGATATCGGAAGAGTACAAATAATATACTTAGACACATTCATCTAGTCATTATTGAATACTATTTAGGTCAAACTATTAAATTGATGAATCTCACAGCTTGTTGGAAACAAAAATCTGGTAGGCCTGTGAAGTTTAACTGTGTTAAACTGTGTTGAGACTGAACACATGGAGGCTTCAGGGACTAGTTTTAAAAAAGCCTGCAGTTTTATAAATGAAGCTACAGCAGTAGCCGCCAATATACAAACTACAAATGACTCATTGATTATTGTTTCTCTATTATAAAAGGAAATCCTGGGACGAGACTTTCTTGGAGATAATTTCAACTCCCGCGAGAGATAATTTCAGGTCCCGCGAGATGAGACTTTTGGCTAACAAACATAAATTATTACTCGGTGAAATAACAGTAACAGCAAAAAGAGATAGAATATATGGGCATAGGTGATATGACAGAAGTATGTAGTTATTGTTCGGATTTAAACTTTAAGTCAGAGACTTGTAGATTATCTAATTCGTGTTGCCATCAGGGAAAAGTAGTGTTTCTTCCCAATGAATAGGAGTATTCAAGACAATTAAAAGATTTGTTGTTTGGTGAAAGTGAAATCCACATACGTGAGTGGCAGAGACGCGAAGTGTCTGGCACGCCCACGGTCCATTCACTTCTCATTCGTGTGAATGCTATTGTCAGACACAGTTCCTGCGCTTTCAACTCTAAGTGGGGTCAGAAACAAAAGACAAAGAGTAGAAGACAAAGTAGAACGTCATAAAGAGGTTCAAAAACATTGGTGTGATACAGATACAGAGCAGGTTACAGATTATGAAAGTACTAAAATTCAAAAGTCTTAAAAGATTGATAGTAAAGATCGCATTAGCGCTAACAAATGGAAATTATTACTCAGTGAAATAACGGAACAGCGAAAAGAGATTGAATATATAGACATAGGTGATATGACTGAGGTATGTAGATAATGTTTGGCTTTAAATTTTAAGTCAGAGACTTGTAGATCGTCTAATTCGTGTTGCCATCAGGGAAATGTAGTGTTTCTTCCCAATGAAGAGGCCTATCCACGAGATTAAAAGATTTGTTGTTTGGTTAAAGTAAAATCCACATATTCGAACGGCATAGACGTAAAGTGGCTGGCGAGAGAAGCCCCGTAGTATTGGAAAAAAACAAACGTTTAATGACATACACCTTACTTTTATATTGCCATTTTAATTAACCTTCAGCACTGACTGCTTCATGTATATAGCAGTACTGTAAGATACAATTTTACAGGACATCATGTAACTGGGCTCATTCAGGGATTTATTGAAGGGATGCACAGCAGTCAGCCATGGTGTTTGACCCTGACACTTTGTGGTCAAACTTGATAGTTTTAATTTGAGGAGAACATTCAGCAAGAAGTTCTTAGATATTAAAAGGTTAATTCTGGGCCCATGAAAGGCACTACATAAGACTGCATTCAACAGAAGGCTAACTGGTTTTCCTTAGAGAGGAGTTTTAGCTGTAATTAGCATAAGCAAACCATGCAGAAGAGAGGGTTGAATAAGGCTGGCATATGCATAGTTGGCACATTTTAAAAGGAGAGTAAAACTAGAAAACCTCTCTGTAAGAAACCAATTAACATGGATTTTGAGGAAGTAAAGAAAGGATGAACATTAAGGCAAAAGAGAGAGCAGTCACCAATCGAAAAAAGAAAGGACTACATATACTGTTTACACAGAGCACAGTGATTATTATGAGAAATTCAAACAGCCCATGCAATATACACCTGTATGAATACTTATTTCTTTCTCAAAGAACAAAATAGCAACATTGTCCTGTAAGATTCTGTGGGATCCGAAATTCATTTTACAGAAGGAAATCTATCTATCTATCTATCTAATTAAGCAGGGACAATTAACAGCAAATGCTTTCCATAATGCTGTAAATCATTGTTTCTTAAGCTATGGTTTGCGACAGATTTTGGGTAGCAGGGTGTTCTGAAATTGAAGTTGAGGTGATTCACAGTTGTTTTCAATGGTGAAGAGTTTCATGATGAGTCGCTGTGATCAGTTTAAGCAATCTATAGTGCTCTGCTATGCCCCATGTTAATGACTGTTTGTGGCGATTCTAGGTCTCAAAGACACAAAGAAGGCAAAATTAGGTTGTGAGTAAAAAAAAAAAAAGTTAAAGAAATACTGCTTTAAAAAATTGTAATTGTTTTAAATGGATAATACAGAGTCTTTTCCATTCTTTTTTGTTCTCAGTGTTATGCTGTACATTGGCACTTAGCCTATATTTCTCTTTTCACTAAGTTATGAATTTTATTCTTGGGATCTTCAGGATACCCCAGTGGAATAATTGTTATAGTGCATTACTCAGCACCGATATTTCAGATGGGTAGCTGGCAAACTATGACTAGAAGTAAAACTTCATTTTTTATTTCCTTATCATTTTGATGATTTAAAGGTTCTAGTGTTAAAAAATGCAGTAGCTCAATAGAAGGAGATGTGCAGTTTGCCTGTGCTCTCCACAAGAGAAGGCAGTCATTATATAACTAATCTGTTTCATTAGAAGGAAAAAGGTATACTTAGAACGCAGCTGTGGTCATCACAAAATTTAACAAATAGCCAAGATTTTAAGCAACTTTACAAACATATTGAAACTAAATAACTAGATATACAAAGGTTAAATACAAAGTAGTCTTATAAGACAGAGCCTATCTGACCTAGTAAACCTGGTGATATCTTATGAGAAGAAACTAACCTTGAATCTACTGGTACAACTGCCAGTGGTCTTGTACCATCTGCAAGAAGAAAGCATTGAGAAATGCGACTGTCCAGGATGGATGAGGTCTTAAATTGTACTGTTTGCCTTTCTAAGACAGCATGTGTTGTGTATGTTCTGGAAAAAAAAAGGCAGCTGGGTGCCTTCGCTACCTTCTGCAGTAAGTTAGCAAAAGAAAAATCAGGCTTTCTAAAGCATATCAAAGTTGTCCAAAGGTAACAAAACTATTTCTGTATATATTTTCTGGTTCTTCTCTGTTTCTGCTCTCAAAATGATGATTTTTTTTTCCTTTTTCATTTCATTTTGTAATTATTGTGTTTGTTATTGTAATTGTAAGTGGACTTTCACTTAGTCAATAAAAACTGACCAAGTCCTGTGTACAGTAAGCTGAATGAGTAACAGTCTTGGAATCAGATGCTCCACAATGTCTGCCTACAGCACTTACCTCTTAGAAACTGTGTAACAACAGAGAACTTCTGACGCCGGGATTCTTGCCAGACTCATGCACTGTAGTGGTGGCCCCTTAATGAAATACTGTACTGTCAAAGCTTCCATCTGCTTCTTAGTTGCAACAACAGATCGAAGTTGAAACCCTACTATACTAAATTTTAAGATTTGTTTCATATAGTCATTAGAGAGTCTTATAATTTATGTGCGCTCCCTGCCTGGCCATTTGTTTTTATCTGCTGTTACAGCCTGAGCACCCAGAGTATTGTTCCCTTGTGTACTGCAGTGTGCTTTGACTTATAAAGGGATTCTCAATACCACCCTGTAAAAGGTGCTATACAAAATGATTGACTGTTTATGCTACATTATCTTGTCAGATGATCCAGCTTTAGTACAATAAAGCTAATCAATTTGAATACAACACCTTAACAGCTCTAATAATGACCTGTGGTGGTGCCATTAGAAAAACATGTTGGTTACCTCTCAATTAGTCATGGCTTCATTTTTTTCCCCATCACTTATTTATTCAAGAAAGCCAGATCCTATTTCGAAAGTACCAGACAAAAGGCAGCAGCAGCAAACGTTACTCTGAATGGACTCTTAATGCATATCTTTGCCTTTTGGGCTATTTTAATGCTGTGTTTCAATTTGCTGAACTGTTAATTGTGTATCCCTAAACAGAAGAGATGCATTTCTCCTTTTTTACCTGTACTCTCAAAAAAAAAAAAAAAAAGAACCATAGGACAATACAAAAACTCCAGTTCTCTCTATGTGAAAAAAAAAATCAAAAAAACATGTTGTAGCGTGCGGCCAGGACGCCTCCACGCTGGGAGGACCGGGGGAGCAAGCATGGCCAGAGTGTTACCTTCTCCAGAACACTAGATGGCAACCCCCCTGGGTTACAGTGGTGCCTCGGACATCCAGAGGGCTTCATGGGAGTTGGAGATTGGTGCAGCCCTGTTGGGATCTGCAGGCGCCACCAGGGGGTGCTGAAGTAGGAGCTACTGAGCCCTTATGGGCAGTTCTTCCACCACACCCGGAAGTGCTGCCGGAAATTAAGTCATCAAGCACCTGGAGCACTTCTGGGTGCCTTATAAAAGGAGCCAGAAGCCAAAAAAATCAGAGTGTGCCTTGAACTTGTGTCCCACGCTTGTGTGTGTCGGGTTCAGCAGCCAGTGCCAGCCTGCTGGGCCACACATGTGTTTAGCATATGACTTTACATACATAAAGCTGTGATTTACACAGTAAAAATATTGCAGGCCCTAATATTATCATGTGGAATGAAACGGAAGAATCAGGCGGAACACAATTATTTTTTTTTAAAATGTAACGCAAAACCTACTGGGGAAAAAAAATACTGGGATGACAAGTTGTATTCTAGAGTTACTGCTAAGGACTCGGATCCTGATACACACACACACATACACACACAAAGAAGGCAGACATCTCCTGAAAAGTGCTCAAGTCCTATTGAGTGATGCCTAAGTGTATAAATCAGTTAAAGACTCGAAATGCTGACCTGTTACAATGTCTCTCCTATATATGTGAGTATACATTTACGATATACTTAGAGCAAGTTAGAAAGGACTTGGGAGTGGGGGGCAATACCTATTATATTTTACATTGTCATTAGAGTAGAACACTAATGTAGCCACAAGGGTGGCCAATAGTAGGTTTACAGTTGTCCATATGGAAAAAGACATGCAAGTTATGATTGTTAATAGCTTTATTAACTCAAAAGAATGTCACATGGCACCTAGGTACAATCTCGTAAGTGCTCAAATTGCCGCCCTCCATTATTTACACATTCTTGTAGTCTGCTTGCCACACACAAGCACACTTTGGCACCGAGTTCTTTATTGTCATCAGTTTCTGGACACGCTTCACTTATGTTGTGAGTCAGATCATCCGCATAACATGGTAATCATGAAAGAAGAAGCCAATTAGGGTTAGATCTGGAGATCGTGGTGGCCATTCCACTGGCCCTCATCGACCTATCCACCTGTTGGGTAGTTGTTCATCAAGAAACACGCGCACAGTTAGGCATAGTGAGGAGGATCTCCATCTTGTTGAAACAAGAAATCTTCATCATCATGCTGTCTCTGTAGTTGTGATAAAACAGCGTCACTCAGTTGGATAAGATACAAGTTGTGTGTAACTAATAAATAATAATACAAATTAATAAATAATAATAATAGAAGAATAAACTCTGTTACATGTACTCACAACTGCAAACCTAGTTTTGCCCACCCCAGTATATGAACTTAGACACTATAATATTTTCACATGTAAATTACAGAACAAGTTTGTAAAATTTAAGCACACCACTAAACGTGGTCATTGTAGGCTGGCAGAGAGCAGTGCATCATTCTGCTCACAGGCTAATTGGAGAACAGTAAGAAAATACATTTCGCCACATGAACAACTTAGTCCACAAATAAATCCATCCATCCATCCATTATCCAACCCGCTATATCCTAACTACAGGGTCACGGGGGTCTGCTGGAGCCAATCCCAGCCAACACAAGGCGCAAGGCAGGAAACAAACCCCGGGAAGGGCGCCAGCCCACTGCAGAACAAATAAATCACAAACAGAATACCTACAAGCAGTGAGTTTATTTTAAAAACTCGTGAAAGAAATGGCCACTTTTTCGTGTTCCTTCCTACTCTTTTCTGCATTGTTCCACTCTTTACAGGACCTGACAAGCAATATATACACTTCATTTTGTTAATCTCTTTAATGCCATTTAGAATGACATTGCAATGTGTTACAATACACTGCTGATAAAAGCAGCTAGTCATGTATTATGTGAGTTTAATTACGCAGTACACTTCCAATTCCTTTTCCATCAATACATCACCCATACACACTTCATCCAGTCAGCAGAATCCAACACAAAATAGGAGCCACACACCCACAGTGTGCCATTTAAGAGCTGCCAGTCACCCTACCATTCACGCCTGTGGCATCTTGGAGGAAAATTAGACTCAAACATAGGAAGAAAATGCAAACTCCACTCACACAGGCACAAAGCTGTGTCAGCCCATCACATTTTATAGGTGAAAATACCATGGAGGAAAAACAGGCATCTCATTTAGGATGAAGAAAGGATGATGAGGCCAAAATGGAAGGACAAAGAACAGAGGGACTGGAGATATAACCCAGCCAGAACACCTTACAGTCTTCATCCCAGCTGGGAGAGAAGAATAATGGATGCTGGGTGTAGTCCATTCCCCCTGCACGGCAGGTGACAGTGTTCCTCTAGGCTTATCTCAATTAAGAAACTCGCAGAGTGGCATGTGAATTGGAGTCAGGAAGGGAAGCCCTGTTGGGGCACTGCCAGGAGAGGAATGCCCTGGTTTCCACACAACCTAGAAGTGCTTTGCACAACCAATGCAATGACACCAGACGAACTCCTAGGTCTGGTTTAAAAGAAGCTCGCTGCCACACCTTGGGGAATCAGAGTTGGGAGACAGTGGGCAAAAGTCACCCAGAGTAGCAGAAGGAGAGAAAGAGCATCTACTTTACATATTGTTGGGGTATTTTGGCTGTGCACAGTGTTGGAAGGTGTTGGAGAAAATAAAACCCTTTAGTTTTAAGACCGGAGTTGTGTCTGTGCTTTGGAGCTCAATGGTGCCCCCTTGTGGTTACAAAGGTAATTATTGTTATATGTACAGAGTACAGTGATTTTATTCCTTGTGTATAGTAATTATAATTCATTACATTTATATAGCGCTTTTCTCAGTACTCAAAACGCTATCCACACAGGAAAGAACCAGGAAGCAAACCCACAATCTTCCACAGTCTCCTTACTGCAAAGCAGCAGCACTACCACTGCACCACCTGTGAGGACAATTATGCAGCAATACATCATCACAATCCTGCATATTTACTTAGTTAATTATATGGGGCCAGTTTAGAGTTGCCATTTTACCATATCTTAGTGAAATGGGAAGACATTGGATTATATGGACAAACCCCATATGAGTACAGGGAGAGTGCAAATGTTACACAGAAAGAGACTAGGCCAGTATTTACACCCAAGACTCAAGAGCAGTGGGATTCTTAAGTGATTGTGACAGAACACACAGTGTATTGCAATAACCATCTTTCCCAATAAATTAAACAGGCAATGAGAATTTAAAAAAACCAAAACAGAATAAGTAAACAGAAATTAGATAAATGAACTGGAGAGGGTCTAAAGAATTTAAAAGGAGCAGCCATTACTTTGGCCAATTAACGACTGTACTAGTAAAGATGATCACCTATTGAGGAATTCCTGAACTGTTCTCTTTCAGGTAGAATTGATTTTTACAGGTTTTGACTTGTACAATCTCTTACTCTTCCAACAGAAAAATATAAAACAGCAAGAGATCACTGGACATCATGTAAGAACTTCAAACAGTAAAGGCTTTTCAACCAGCATTACTCCAAAAAAAAGGACAAAAAGAAGCAAAAGAGTTCATGGAGTAAAACCACTAGTTCAGTAGGATGTAAGCTGTGCACAAAGACTTTAATACACGACCAAATTACCTAAAAAAATTGCATGGGGCTGCTGTATTGAGGGTGTGCCGTCTTGACAATATTGGCACAGGACTGACTTTATCTGGGAAGCTGTTTTGTATTAAAGCCTTAAGAGGAGATTTGTGCTCTTTTTTTAAGATAAGGGGCCTGATATCTTCTAGAAGATATCTAGATAATAAATTAAGGCATACAGCTGAGCAAACACTTGCAATAGTCACGCACTTTAAACCTTTAACAGTCAAACTGTAGACAAAGTAAATATGCTTTTACAACTCTGCATCGCCATTGGGCATTTATTTAAAAAAACAATAGAAAAGAACATTACACCCAACAAGACAACCAAACACTGTAAGAAGCACACTAAAGAAGACAAAGAGGCTTTGATGAAATTTGGCCAGGAGACTTTTGTCTACTCTTCTCTTCTAAAACTAGCACCCCAGGAAGAGATTTCCACTAATCTGCCATTCAAACAGAAAGACAGCCGCTGAATGATTTCAATTCAGAAGGTCATTAAACAATGTGAAAAAGGCAGGGGCCTTTCTTTTTTTTTATTTAGGGGGGTAGGACATCAGGGGCTTATGCCCAATGATATAAGGAAAAGTGTGTTCAAGGTATTCATCGCGTTAGCCCAGTTTTGCCAAAATAGCACAATAGCACCTTAATTTGTTTTTTTAATTACTGTCCTGCAATGTACCAGCAGAAAATCCTGACCATAAACATTACTGCAGGGAGACTTTCCACTTTCCCCAAGATCCAGAAAGATACATTTTGAAAAAATACAAAACTATTGCTTTTTATATTCCGTTTGATACCATAAAAAGCTTTATATGACAAGCAAAAATATAAGAAACATGGAGGGATTATTATTTTCACACTACAAAAAAGATGAAATTCACTAGCTAACAGAACAATAAAGAAAAGAACAATCTGATGTGGCCAGCACATGAATCTCTCCATATTTACAACATGAATACAACATACAGTGTGAAGTAACCAAATATATATGCGCAATGCAATACCACTTAAGTTTATTTTTCACATTTCAGTACATTTTAAAAGGCTGTGCATTTAAAAAATGTTTTACCTATATAAATTGATTACATCTTGCCTGAAGAAGGGGCCTGAGTTGCCTCGAAAGCTTGCATATTGTAATCTTTTTAGTTAGCCAATAAAAGGTGTCATTTTTCTTGGCTTTTCTCTACATTCATAATGGCTAACACGCAGTGGCGGACCGTCAGGACCTGCAAGGCCTTCTCTGCTGGCCTAAAAAAATATCTGAATCACAAACTGATGTTAATTATATTTTGTCCATGAATACTTATTAAATAATTCCAAATAGTCTGTCCGCTTCCTTTCATAGCTTTTCTGATGGTTGTGCTGCTTCCAGACATGTATTTTCATATTAAAGTATTTAATAAATCACATTTCAGCCATCATTTGTTGCCAGGCAGGGTCAAAGTCAAAGAAGTCTGCCCGGAGACCTTCACAATCCGTTCTGCAGGCCCTCTAACACAAAATAAATGTCGATTAAACTGTTGCTTCAACCAATCAGATTTTGAGTTGGTTTCACTAGGGCCCTCTAGCAGGCGTACGGCAATGTCACCGTATTCAGACCCGTTGATTGGATAGGATGGTGTAATAGAAAAATCTGAATGAGAGCATCATGGGGCAGCTGTACACATTTGTATGTTTGGTGGTGACCATTCCCGTGTCCACTGCTTCTGTCGAGCGGACATTTTCAGCCCTAAAGCGAATTAAAACTTATGCCAGAAATACGACAGGGCAGGTTCGACTTTCAGCATTAGCATCGATGGTGATAGAAAGGGACTTCGTGATGGAACTGAAGCGCACAGATAATCTGTACGACAGAGTAATTGAACTGTTTTTGAGGAAAGAGAGAAGGATGGATTTTGTTTACAAATAATCCGAATTTTTGGTGAGTAAAATGTTGCGATTTTCCTAAATAATATTGCAAGTTTATGAGTTATTATTGATGTATTTTATGTGTGTCACGGGCTGTAGCTGCAGTAGAAAGGAACTTGTTCACCCCTGGTTTGTCTATTCAAAAGAGGCATTTATTGTGGCTACAGGAGTTATCTATCTGCGATGCAACGGCTCTTTATACCGTATTTCTGCATATTAAGATGGTTTTTATAACCATAAATTAGTTTTTGAGGGGCGGGTTGATTCAGACGGAGCACTACTGAAGGCCTAGGTGTGAAATGCACGGTCCGCCACTGCTAACACGGTACAACACCCTAGTATTACCTATATAAATGAAATTGTAAGCCATTTGATGCCTGCTAATGTCTGCTTTTCCCAAAATTTTGCATGTGCCTTGTCATTGATCCTACTTAAAATACAGACTATATGTTAAATTAGGGAGAAGGATTATAAAAGGTGAAGAAAAAAAAAAAACAACACAGCACTGACGCTGGGACTACAATTCCCATCAGGCAGCAGGAGTGTGCTATGGCTGATGGAGAGCATCATCATTAGCATGTACAGAGTTTTCTACTGGCCATAGCACAATCTCAAAGATCACAGGTAAGTACAGTGTTTCTTTCTAATATTAATTTGGATAACTGCTTCATTGTCGCATTGGATTACAGCTTTTTTCTAGGAGTACATCTTTTTGTGTCTTTGTGAGTTGTATTTAGCCATATTGAATTTCCAAATTAAAAAGTTTTTTCCTGTTTATTTATACCAGCGACACCAGGTACTTCTCTGAGACAATATCTTTAAATATGAGATATATGTAGTTAAATTATAACCTAAAGTTGAACAGTAAAATCATTAATCATTTCACATGCAACTACATGAATCTTGTTTTAATTCCTTTACTCACGATTTGTTTCATTTAAAATTTTTAAAATTAGAGAAGAAGAAGGAGTTGAAATCTGTATGCTCTATCACACAGCTAGAATGGTCTACAAGTTAGCACCACTAACTAAAAAACAAAGTGCTAACTTCAATATTTAAATATTTAAATATTTTATTTAAAAACAAAAAGTACCTGCCACAAACAAATCGACATCCTAGTCAAATATACAGGGATGGGCAAAAGTATGATATGATTATTACAACATCTTTATTAACTCAATTATTTTAAACAAGAATTAAATAAATACAAGAATAAACTCTGTGTTTTGTGAAGTCAAAACTGTAAACCTACTTGTGCCTACCCCTGTATAATAAAATGATAAGGTCTGTGTGTCCAGTTCCTCATAGCAATCTGATTGGCTTTAGAGACGGGTATCCTTCAATAAGGGCGCGCACAAAAAGGCGAGCTTCAAAAGGGCGACCTCAATTGAGCGCGGCGAATAAAGGCGTTCGTAGATAATTTAGATAATAATAGATAGATAATAATAGTAGATAATAATAAAATATCTACGTGGCATTACAATTAATCTACAGCTTCAAGTGTAACACAACAATGAGTAAGAGCAGAAAACAACGAAATATAGAGAGCTTTAGAAATAGTTTGTTAGAAGTTCATGCATTAATTAATTGGATGTTTTAATATTCTTGCTTTCGCCTTTTTATACGTTCAATCGTTGCCTTTATCTAATAAATTTTCTGTAATAATTTTGTTGCGTTTGCCTTTATTCGCTGCGCCCAATTGAGGTCGCCCTTTTGAAGCTTGCCTTTTTGTGCACGCCCTTATTGAATAGAACCTTAGAGACGCGACAAAAGAGGAAGCCTGAGTGTGAGATACACAAGGAGGAGAAAAGGCGCATACTGAGAAAGCCACCTTCAAAGATGGAAAGTAAAAAAACACAGACAAGAGGTGAGAAAGGTGCCTCAAAAATAACGACAGAGTCTGAGAAACTGAGAGGGAGTGCTGGTCAAAAGAGGTTCAGAGACATGTGAATACAGAGGAAAGGCACTAAAAGTACACATAGGACAAGATATAGAATTTAAAAATATTTGCTATTACCAGTCTTTGACAGGTATCGTGGATAGTCTTATATATAAATGTCTACGCGTGGAAGTGTGTGTGTCTGTCCGGCCTGGAAGTGAGAGGTGGAGTTGGGTTGAGGACTCCACCTCCGAGGAAACAGAAAACTTGCTTAGCGCTAATAACACCAGCTGGGAGAGCACGTCAGCAAAACGAAACCTCAGAAGAAAGAAAAAGTTGCTTAGCCGCTAACATTGGCACAACGGTATCCCTTTTACTTTTCCTCCCGCCGCTAATGCACAAGCAATGCGAGCATGTAAGCAAAATGAATCTTCCTAGGAGAGAGATGCCCAGAGTAGTTCCTTTCATTTACCTGATATCTCTTCATTTCAATTTTTTTTCTGACAATTTCAATAGTTTCTAGGACCCCGGCCTTTTTACAGTGCAGGCTTACACAGCTAGTATATAATAAAGGCATTAAATGTAGTCAGGATTCCTCATTTTTTAGAGTGTATTTCTTCTGAAAATGCTGAACTTCAAAAACTTACACTCCAACACTGGATTGATCTCAAATTTAAAAATCTACCAAACACACTACGTAAATATGTACCCCAAATTCAGTGAATTTGTGAGTAGGGACCTGGCTGTTAGTATCAGCCTTAAAACAAATGATAAAACCTTGAAGTTGAATACTGGAACTCACACAAAACAAAATCAGCTGTTAAAACTAACAACTACAAGTTGTTCACAAAATTTCATATGAAACTGTCCATTCACTCTTCAGTTACAGCATCCACAAAGTTTTTACCACAGATACAGGGATATACACTATTATAAAAGGGCTGAAAACACGTTCAAGGGATATATACGAATATGGTTTTCCACTGAAAACTGGAAATTGCATATTTTCATGAAAACAATACTTCCTCCAAAAGTGAAATATGCAGAGAGTAGAAAAAAAAAAATCAACTAGTCCAAAATTAAGGATTCTGAGTAATTCTTTCACCTGTGCCACAAAGCCAGCCTTCAAGCATCAACTTCAACTTAACACTCCCTGTGGCTAAACTAAGAATTGAGATGGAGTTTGTTAACAGTACAACATTTCTATTTAAGTTCAACTGAGCTGTACTACCCATGTAAGATGGATCGAAATATAAGTAATCAATTGAGACCTCTTCATTAACATTTGTAGTGCCTTTGTTATATCCATTTGGAATGGGATTCAGTAAAGCAATGTTAAAGTTTGTGATGCGCCATTTATTGGAATGATAAATGCAATGCATTTCATTACTAAAATGCTTGTGATACACCGTCTTTTGGAATAACAGAGACATTGCAACTGGACGAACACACAGACGCTTATCTTTTTATTAAGGTGGAAGTTTATCATTTCTTTTCTTTGCCAATGATTAGTGAAATATCCTATAAAATAGTCTAAAAAGTTTTTCTATGAGCATTAACTTCCCTCAAAATGTATATAAAGATTTGGCTATACAGTATTTCTTGAATAAATAAAATGGTAGGTGAGCTGCAATGAAGCAGTTATTTCACATAAAGAGGTTATAGAAACAGCGGCACAGTGGCGCAGTGGGTAGCGCTCAGGGCCGGATTTATATGAAAAGAGACCCTAGGCTATTCCACTTATGAGGCCCTTTCACCTTCCATTTTTAAGTTTGTAAATTACATGAGAGATAATAAAATGCTTCATTACTGTGATTAACCAATACATTTTTATGTTTGTTTATTAGTCATATGCGTAGAATTTCTCCTTATTTTCGGTTCAGTGTTTTAGCGTTCACTGTTTTTAGAATAGTGTAATTTTAATTTTGCTAACAATTTGAATGTAGGCCCCTCTTGATCTTGAGGCCCTAGGCTGAAGCCTAGTTAGCCTATAGGAAAATCTGGCCCTGGTAGCGCTACTGCCTCGCAGTTGGGTGATCTGGGGACCTGGGTTCGCTTCCCGGGTCCTCCCTGCGTGGAGTTTGCATGTTCTCCCCGTGTCTGCGTGGGTTTCCTCCCACAGTCCAAAGACATGCAGGTTAAGTGGATTGGCGATTTTAAATTGGCCCTAGTGTGTGCTGTGTGTGTCCTGCGGTGGGTTGGCACCCTGCCCAGGATTGGTTCCTGCCCTGTGTTGGCTGGGATTGGCTCCAGCAGACCCCCATGACCCTGTGTTCGGATTCAGCAGGTTGGAAAATGGATGGATGGATGGATGGATGGATGGGTTATAGAAACCTGGAACATAATGCTTAGTGAAGTTCATCAAGCAGATTCCTTTATCAAATGACTGATTGACTTTAACTAATCAAATATGCTTGCGGTGGGCTGGCGCCCTGCCCGGGGTTTGTTTCCTGCCTTGCGCCCTGTGTTGGCTGGGATTGGCTCCAGCAGACCCCTGTGACCCTGTGGTTAGGATAATAGCGGGTTGGATAATGGATGGATAATCAAATATGTTTGCCATCTTCATTAGTCTTTTCTCTTTTTGGTATTGTCCTGTGATGGCCTTTCCTTAACTAAATGCCACAACTTACACTGTGACGCTTGTGGCCAGAATCATCTGAAGTACTAAGTGCTACGCAATTGTGCTTCTTAAGGTGCTCACAGGTATGATTAGAATGAATTTCAAGATCTTCCTAATTCAAAAAGCTATAAACTGTATTGTCCCAGATAGCTTTTTACCAATTTTACTCCAATGGGCTCTCTATATGTGTCTATGATTATAAGATGGCAGCTATTTTATAATTCTTAAAACAAAGCTGAGAAGGAGAGATAACTATAGGAACCATCTGAAAGCGGGATGTGAGAGATGCCTTATCAGTTTTTATTGTGAGAGAGCTGCTACTGTAACAGTGATACAAGTTAATTAAAATGCTACACTTCAATGTACCAGATTTCAAATTTATCACTTAATAACAATGCCAGCTACACCCTTATCACATTCCTATTAAGATAATCACAGGCTTATTTTCAGCATTTAACTTTTGACTCTTATAATAAAAATAATAATTCATTACATTTATATAGCGCTTTCCTCAGTACTCAAAGCACTATCCACACAGGGAGGAACCTGGAAGCGAACCCACAATTTTCCAGTCGCCTTACTATAATAACTAGGTAACTTTTTTACTTTGACTCATGCCATCTGCTTTTATCTTATGCCTTTGGAAGACAGTTACATGCATATGTGACATGTGAAACTTTTTTGGGGGGACACAACAGGTTTCTAGGGTCTACACTCACAATACGACTTTCTGAAACCCTCTTAATCCAATTCAGGGTCACAGGAGCCATATCCTGGCTATATTGGGTGCATGGCATGAACAAGCTTTCAGTCAGTCAGTCAGTCATTCAGTCCATTCCTGAACCCAATCATTTACACACATGCAGGGCAAATATGGATTCCCCATTTAACCTAACACAAGTCTCTTTGGGGTTGTGGTGGAAAAACTAAAACATGAAAACTAAATATAGTCACCCATGACCCATGAATCAAATGATTTAAAGACAGTATGCTGGTTCCATGAGGCAGCAACACTAATGCAATGACTGCCAGAAGTGTCCGTTTCATAGACATCAGCAGGTGTGGAGTATCTGTCAAGTCTCTTATGCAGCCATCTTCAGCTCCTGCTTCTTTCAGGGGCTTGTCCCCTTAAGTTTTCTCTTCAGCATATGAAATCGGGTGACTGGCATGGCTTTTCAAGAAATTTCCATCTTTTTGCTTTAGAAAACTCCTCTGATCCCTTAGCAGTATGTTTGGGATCATCATCTTGTTGTAGGATGAAGCGACATTCATTGAGTTTGGAGGCATTTACTAGAACTTGAGTAGATAAGATGTTTCTATACAGCTCAGAATTCATTGTCAGCAGTTAAAACATCAGTAAAGAGAAGTGTGGCAGAACCTGAGGTAGCCATACTTGCCTAAGCCATCACACCCCCCTGCCACCACATTTAACAGATGAAATGGTATGCTTTGGATCTTGAGCAGTTCCTTTATGCCTCCACACTTTGCTCTTGCCATCACTCTAAGTTAATCATTGTCTTATCTGTCCACAAGACCTTTATCCAGAATTCTGCAGGCTCTTTTAAGTACTTTTTTGCAAACTGTAATCTGGTATCCCGTTTTTGTGGCTAACTAGTGGTTTGCATCTTGTAGTTTGGCCTTTGTATTTATGCCAATGCATGGATCCTCTAGAAATTCTTAGGAAGTCCCAAATATTATGGAGGGCACCGTATGCATGAATCTATTTTTTGCTATTAATAATTAACTCAAAATATACAGAGAAACCATTCACTTATAAAAAAGAGGTCTACTGCACAGAGGCAGATATGATTAGTACCAAAGAATTTGTATCTCTGTAATGCAGTTTTTACAACATTTTTTTTCTCATAATGCATTTTGGAGCATTGCCAATGAAACATCATTCAACATGCCATATTGTAAGTGTATTCTTTAAAATCATGTATTTACATAAGAACACTGCATTAAACCCAAACATTCACCAAATTACACTACAGAACAAATTACTTGTGGCAGGGTTTTCCTGTAAGGTGCTAATAAAAAGATAACATGTGCATCATGTGATCCTATATTATTATTCATTCATTTGTCGGATTTGTTTATTCCATCAGGGTCACGGGGACACTAAGCACTATGAACATACTTAGTGTAAATATATTTCAGAGCCTGTTCACTGGCTATGCCATTTTCATGTTCTCTTCCTACATCACATTACATGGTAACACTAAGATTCAGGTGATCTCTGTGACGGACCAAAAGTGGGATTCTGCCTGGAGCCTATTACTGCTATGAATGAGGATGAATATATTCTGGCTTGAAGAACACTGGTTTATTGTTCTCATGCTACCAATTCATCTCAAGTGGAGTGAACTCTCACCATAGCAAAAGTAACAAACAAATGCATATTCTACTGTATGTTCTTATATACACATACACAAACACACTGAGCATCCACTTCATCCAGGTACTCCTGTCCTACCCAGAGCAGACTGCTCAATCACTGGCACCATTATTTGCCAAGACAATGCTATTCAAAGCAAATTCACAGGTATCAATGTGTTGAGTTTATACAATTTAAATTAAAATTTGAAAGATTAAAGATTTGAGGGGCTTAGGGAAAAGTGCAGAAACAGCATATACATCAACATGAAAGGATCAGAAGAGTTAAACCCCCGATACTTTCCTGCATGACACTATCACATGGGCATTGAAAGTTACCACCTTTCAGTGAGAATCAGCTTAATGACAATGGCATTCCACTATTCACAAGTCCATTTTCAGCACCCAGTTTGTCCAATTCAAGTTCAGATCCAATACCAGTAACTACGGGGCACAAAGCAGGAACTGGATGGGGTGCCAGGCCAGTTCATGGCACACTTATGCATACCCAAGGAGTGTTTAGAGCCTCTACTCCATCTAAACTGCACATCATTGGGATGTGGAACTGAAGCCAAGAAAAAACGCACAAGAATAGTGAACTAAGGACATAAATGCAATTATTGGGACAGAATTTAAACACAGACTCCTAGAGCTTTGAAAGGTCAGTGCTAACCACTGTGTGCAAAGTGACAGATGGGCTACAGTTAATCAACTAAATACCGTGCATAAGAGGTGCCAGACGATCTGGCGAGGATGAGGAGCAATTGATAACAATGCAAAGTTATTCTGTGGTCAGTGAAAAAGGAAAAAAGTGTGGTTGTTGCGAGCTAAGCAACATAAGAACGGGGAAATCATAACAGAGCAAAAAGCCCACAGGATATATTTCAATGGCATGCCCTGGGTCCCTAGATAAAAGGCAGATAACATTTGAATGCAACACCAATCTGGTGTATCCCTTAACAGATGTTGGTAACCCATCTGTTCCCAACATTTCCCAAAAGAATACTTTCCAGCACTAGATAAGAAATCTATTAATTGTTGAAGAGAATCCTTCCATTGAATCTGGTTAATGTAGTGGCCTGCCCTGCACCACAATTCAATCCAAATGAGAACCTTTGGGATGTGATGAAACTGGCTATGCGGAGTAGAGACCAGCTACCAGAATATTTTTTCAGAAATTAAATGGTACACTTTGTTTCCTGCCTTGTGCCCTGTGTTGGCTGGGATTGGCTCCAGCAGACCCCCGTGACCCTGTAGTTAGGATAATAGCAGGTTGGATAATGGATGGATAATCAAATATGTTTGCCATCTTCATTAGTCTTCGCTCTTTTTGGTATTGTCCTGCAATGGCCTTTCCTTAACTAAATGCCACAACTTACACTGTGACGCTTGTGGCCAGAATCATCTGAAGTACTAAGTGCTACGCAATTGTGCTTCTTAAGGTGCTCACAGGTATGATTAGAATGAATTTCTAATCATAAATGGTACACTTTGCAGACAACATGGGTCAACATGATTTTGCTGTCCATTTGTGAGGGCAAATGAGGACCCAAATATTAGATGAGTCTACCGATTAGAGCAGAGGCAAGTTAAATGATGCAGTGAGACCTGCCTAAGGAATGAGTTAACAACCAGTCCAGTGCCATTGTGACTAGGCCACACTGTCAGCATGCAAAACTGAATTTCTGGACATTAACACCTTGAGCTGCCAAAAGTTACTGCTCATCAAGTCACTAAAAACAAAGCCAAGTGGTAGACCTCCTCTGATTCACATATCATCAATGCAGTTCTGGACAACTGCTTGGACACTTTAGTTTCTATTGTACTGTATATTGTTAGACTGTCCAGAAAGGGACTGGCTTCGGTTTACTGGACATCTCCTTTTTAACAAAGCCATGAGCTCTTTTGTGCAGTATGTGTGAGAATACCTTGCGATGCACTTGGGTTGGATTGTGCCCAATGCTACCAGGATGGGCTCCTACCACTCTAAATTACAGTGAGTGGCTTCAGAATGCAATGCTTTCCCCTTCATTGTTGTCACTGGGCCTTTTGACGTGTTTATTGTCTTATTTGTAAAATTTGCATTCCAGGATTTTACATCTTGGATGGTGGTTATGCTTTTGGTGCCATTGGTCATACTTTCAGGCCTGTCCTGAGCTGTTTATAAAGATGAACCACTTAGATCTTCTGTAGATTACCTGCTTTCTCCCCACATCCCAATCACATACTGGGTGGCTTAACTGGAATCTCCAGTTTGACCCAGCAGGAATCATTGTGTCCCAAGCCCAAGATTGGCTACATCTGGAATAAGCTTTGCCACCATTTAGCCCCGAAATAGAATTAGCAGGTGTGCCAGATAAAAAAAAGATGTATAATATAACCTGTCATTTTATCCATCTGTTTCATAACTTCCCAGAGGATCAGAATGCTGGGTCAGTATAAACCCCTAAAATCATTATAAGTGGTTGCTTGCTGGAGATGTGTGTAAGGCATGATTTATCTTTTATTTGTAATAAACCTGGACTGGGCAGCAAGTACTTCTCACCATAAAGCTGCCTTTTGGTTTGTGTTGAAGACTGCACGGGTCTTTCTCAAATATCCGGTGAACGTAGTCATTTTTAAACCAATTCAATTTACTCTTATTAAGCACACTTCCACTTATGAGCTCAGCTACACTAATTTCAGTTGCACTATTTACAAGTATAATTACAAATATAGTATAAAAAATGCAACATAAACGAAAAACAATATTAAAACATAAAAAGAGAAACATCATGCAAGAAACTAAAATTTTCAGGATGATTTTAAGTCCAAATTCTAGCTGTCCAAGGTTTACTTGTTATACCTGAATCTGTGTCATCAACATACATTAAGGGAAGGAATGGACTAACACATGGGCTCCACTGATGACCTCCTATTATCCATAACTACGCATGACCTCCCATGATCCTGATGCCAGTGGCTTCCCAATTAAATGTGACAATGAAAGCTGAAGCACTCAATCAAAAAGAGAAACCAACTCAAAGTTGAATGGACAATTCGCATTGTGTTGGACATGAAAGGAGCAAACAGTAACCACACAAACTGTTCACTCGCAGCACAGTTCACTTCAGACTCAAAAATGGAGAAGCCCAGCTTGATCACCTACAGTACTCGCCAGCCTAGACAATGACTTTTGACTGCTTCCAAAATCAATTCCACCATTCAAGGAAAATAATTTCCTGTGGATTAAAAATACTTCAAACAATGATGCGGGTGGGTTCCAGAAATGTTTCCAGCAGTGACACATTTATTGGACTAAAGTGCACAATTCAACCTTCCCAAGGTGACTACCTGAAAGGGGAAGAAACTTCACTTAGATAAATTAGTTTCATTACATTATATTCTACACCTTGCACCCAAGTGCTCCATGACATAATTAACTATCATATGCTTTCCAAGAAATCTCTTGTAAAAAACAAACCCATACCAGCTAATCATTAAAATAAAATTACAACTGGGACAGATTATTATACTAAGCAGGTTATATTTAAATAACATTGAGCATGATTATCAAAGTAGGTCACCGTGAGCATGGCATCAAAAGCAAGCTGCAAAAAAAAATGACAATGGGAGACAATCTCCATTTTTAACCTAAGGTCCTCAGATGGCCAAACAGATGCTATTGAGAGTCCCAGCTCACTTCTATTAGACCTGCTGTTGCACTCCACTGTCATGCTGATTTAATGACACAGTTCACTTGTCAGAAGCATTCATCAAATAAGAGCCATCAAATAAATTGCTTTCAACAGTACTTTCCCCTGTAATACACAATATGGACATACACACTATATATTATATAAACAGTACACTGTGTATATACACATTCACAGTATATAGACACACACATATTGTGTATATATATAGTAGCAGATGACCGGGGACCTTGCCCCACTGGGACGCCTAGCGAAGAGGAGGACCGGGAGAGGGGCAATATTTCAAGAGGGCAGCCCTGCCCTGGGCCACGGGCTTAGAGCTTGGAAGTTCAACCCTGTTGGGGCCCATGACCACCACCAGGGGGCGCCTGGACAATTCTGGAAGCTCTGCACTGCAGCAGTTACGCCAAACTCAGAAGTGCTGCTGGAAGACATCCAGGCACACCCAGAGTGCTTCCAGGTGCCCATGCAGCACTTTTGCCACACCAGGAAGTGTTTGCAGGAAGATCGCCAGGGAGCACATCCGGGTAATCTATAAAAAGGGGCCGCCTCACTCCATTGGGGGAGCCGGAGTCGGGAGGCAGAGGACAGAGCTTGAGGGAGAGGAGTGAAGGTGGCAGAAAAAAAAAAAGAGACAAGCGAGAGTAAAGAAAAGAAAAGGACTGAGAGCAATAGTGCTGGAGGGTTGTGTTGTGCAGAGGACTGTAAAAAGAAAATAAATGTGTGTGCTTTTCGACTTCTGTATGTCCAGTGTCTGTGTGTTAAAGGGCTAATCTTCCACTATATATATATATATATATATATATATATATATATATATAGCGGGTTGGAAAATGGATGGATATATATATATTTTAATATTCACACACACCCATACATACACATATACATACTGTACTGTATATGCCATTTATCTGACAGAAGTGTAAATGTCTATACAGCATATAACATATTGTAAATGCACATATGTAAACATATACAAATATATAGTACTTGTAAATAGTGTATATGCATATCAAACATCCTTTTTGCATTTAAATATAATGTAAATCCTGTATATTTTCCTTTCAATTGCATTTTATTGCCTCAAGAGCAACATTTGCTTTGCTAGCAGGATTATTAAAGAAAGGAAAAACATCACATAAATTCAACAACTAAACAAATTCTAAAATATGGCACATATGCGGACACACACATACATACACTTGCATAGTGACATCCAATCTGTCCATTCCTTGGTCAGGGAGTACTAGAGCTTATTATGTAAACACAGGGTGTAAGGCAATAAATCAACCCTGGATGAAGGACCAGTCCATTGCAGGCCACCTTCACACACATAGTCTTGCAGAGCCAATTTAAACTCAAAAACACCACACGTGTCTTTGGGATGTGCAAGAAAAATGGGAGCTCCAGGAAATAATCCATGTATATGATGGCAGTATATGCAGGCTTCTCACAGGCAGTGTGCACAGCTCAGATTACAGTTTTCTTTTATTTACACAGCCATGTTATCAAACATAGAGCAGCCTCCAGGATTTAACACTTGGACTTTGAATCTCCTGAACAGTCATAGTCTGTATACTGCAGAATCTGTATGTTCTCCACGTGCCTGTGTGCATTTGTATCTGGATTATCCAGTTTTATTCCCACATCCCCCAAAACAGTTCCATACTGGCCTATTCTGAGCATGGATATGACAAACAGTGGGTCCTGTGATAGCATGTGATGAGCATGCCTTGCACCCACTGCTACCACAATAGGCACTGGTTCCTTATAACTGCAAACTGAATTAAACATATCTGAGATTGTTATGTCATGAAGACATGTGTGATCTCACCTAAGATCACCATAGCTGGAAGAACTGAATGCAAATCAAGAAGCATCACAGACAAAATCCTAGATTGTAACATATATATCTAGCATGCAGTGCAGAGCTGGTAATATATAACAAAAATCTACCTAATATATAACAAAATCTATCAGCTGTTTTGTTGTGTACAGTACATCTGTGTTTTACATTTACTTACGGGCATTTATCACCTGAGAGCAAAGATGAAAGGCTTTCACAAAGACTACAGCACGAAAGCAATAATACTGACGTCAAAGGAATCCCTCCGAGTACTTGAGGATTAGTGAAAGCAGGAACTAAAGGACAGAATCCTCTCTCTACTTTTCCCAGAAGTAATTTTATAATCCTTTTGTAAAAGCAGTTTGACAGAAGCTAAGGGTTAGAGGGTCATTTTTTTTAATGCTGAAAGAGCTTTGCCAGTCACTTCAGGTCAGTCTGATGTCCAAAGAAGTAACTGAAAGATGGGCACAAGAAGCTGGTCATCCTGGTCAACGAGAGAAGTCACCGCAGCGCAGGCACAACTAGCCTTTGAGATGGCTTCATCAATTAAAAAGACCGTTTGTTTGGTTTTTCCTGGTCATTTGACAGGTATTTGCAAGTACTGTATATAAACAGAAAGAGCTATTTATTTAGGTTTATTAAGAAAATATACACACACATACACGTATATACAAAAACACTCTTAAAAATAAGGTGTCATGCTGGTACTTCAGAGCGATGCCATAGAGGAGCACTTTTTGGTTCCCAAATGACCCATCTACATGAAGGTTCCACAAAGATCCTTTACTTATTAGATCCATAACAAATTTGATTTATAACCATGAACAGATGATAACAGATTTGTGAAATACTAGTCACTTGTTGATTTTAAAAGGACTCTTGCTGTATGCGATCTCACTGGCTAATTTCAGGTTTTCTTATTTTGTTAGTACAGCACCGCGGAAACAACTACGAGCCGATCGAGATTGCGCTATATGCGCTGGTTGCTGATGGGTGATGCAAGGATCATTATAAATGCCGGAAACAACTATGAGCCGATCAAGATCATGCTATACGTGCCTGTCGCCAATAGGTGATGCAAGGAACAATATAAATGCAGGGAACAGTATAACTTGACCACTGACTTGGCCCCGACTATGCTTGTTTGCTGTGTCTGTTTATAGGGGAATGGTAGCTCCCAATGTAATAAATAACCCTGCTGTTCATGTTTCAAGTTGAATAAAGCTGGTTTTGCTAAAGTACTGAGACCCAGTCTCATGATTTGGGGTGCAATAAAGTGACTCACGCGTCACATGGTACCAGAAGTGGGGTCTTGCACTAATGGAACCCCAAGAGGCATACGATATCCCACTACCAGTGGAGCAAAATGAGGCTCCTGCAGGCGGCTCTGGTCTTCATGCTCCCCAAAGATATGCTAGTGAAAATGGCTCCCTCGGACAATCCACATTGTTTACTGTTTGGCTTCAAGTGCACTACAACATTGATGCACTTGGACAGGGGAACCTGGCCGGATATCATGGCCCCATTTTTAGCTGGGTTGTGTAAAATCTCCCTCCCAAAAGGCTTGATGATTATGACTTCCTGAAGCAACAGATCCTCCTTCACACAGCTGTGAGCCCGGTGGTCAAGGGGTGCCAGTTTCATCTGTGGCATACTGATCTGGACTACCCCATACAAAGACAGATCCAGGGCTTAGTGGACCTGATTCATAGTTGAACCTGCCGAGACCCTTTCAAGCACAATGTGGAGAAGCTCACTATTGATGCAGTCCTGTCGGGGATAGTTGAAAGCCTTTGTGATGAAATGCAATGGAACAATGTTCACTTGCTGCTGGATCTGACCCGCAGACTGGAGGATGCACAAACCACCTGGAAACAACTGACCTACCCAGACTTAAACCCCGATTTCGATCCAGCCAGCACCTCCAGAATTGCCGGTGATACGAGTGGAAGACGCCATAATAGGAACACCACAGTGTGGACTCGGGAGTGCCATCTCCCACCTGTGCAAACAATGACCAGCGGTCTGGCCCAGGTATGCGGCTCGCAAGTGTCCTACAGGATGTTAAAGGAGGACAATTTTAAGATCTCTATTTCATTGGCAGTCTGGCAGCAACCACTTCGTACTCTGTCGTGACTTACTCCAGCAGACCCCTTATAAGAGCACAGACAAAGTGAACATCTGCCGAGTCCATGGGGACATTAAAACATACAAGACTATATTACTCCCTCTGAAATTTAAAGGGAAGAACTTTAAGGTTTAGACTGCCATATCAGACACCTCACACTAGCCACTCCTGATAGGAAAAAGGAATGCACTCTTCCCACAGGTCTTGGCCACCTGCAGAATGCCTTCCCCCGTAGCGGATAGAGAGGGGCTTGCCGCAGACAATGTCAGTCAGGGAACCAGGCTTGAAATTGAACTGTAGTTGTCCAGCGAGGTGGGGGAAGAATCCTAAAATGGCAAACTTTTTCACGCTGTTGCGCGCACCAACAGCCTCCCCAGACCAGACACTCAATACGTATCCAGTCGGAAATGAAATAGCAGAGGGAGGCGAGTGCGATGCTGCATCAGACACAGAGGAAGCAGAGACTGCCATCCAGATGGAGTTTGCTCACCTGCAACAAGCCGATAGCAACTTGGATTTTGCATTCAGACAAGCGCATATTGCAAATGACTCTTACAATCTGGAGAGAGAGGACCCGAATTTTAAAACACCACATTTTTTTACTTAAGAATGGTTCTGATTGCATGGGTGATGGGCATATCGAGCAGTTGGTGGTGCCAAGTGAGCATAGGGAGATGGTTTTAAAAATTGCTCTCAGTCACGTTTTGGGGGGTCACCTTGGCGCAGAAAAGACAAGGGAACACATTTCGAAATGCTTTTATTGTTTGAATATGGACTGTCAAATAGTTTCCGCTCACAGACCCGCCAAGGCACCCCTTGTTCCAATGCCTATTTTAGACGTCGCCTTTGAGAAGGTAGGATAAAATATTGTTGGCCCGCTTCTCAAGAGTAAAAGTGGCTTTCAGTATATGCTTGTGTTAGTTGACTATGCCACAAGATACCCAGAAGTGGCCATGCTGCAGTGAGCAGGTGCCTGCTCTGTTGCAAAACCACTCTCAGAAATGTTCACACATATTGGTATCCCTTTGCAAGATTTTGACTGATCAGGGCACACACTTTATGTCTTGCATCATGAAGCTGCTATGCAAAAGCTTTGCAATTAAGCAGTTACACTCCATGGTTTATCATCTGCAGACGAATGGCCTGACTGAACGCTTTAATAAAACCCTAAAACAGATGATTCAACGAGTCGCCCATGATGACCCGACCTCGAGGGATACAGTAGTGCCTTTCCTCCTGTTTGCTGTTAGGGAGTCTCCACAAGTGTCTATTGGGCTGAGCTACTCTTTGGCCGCTGACTGCGCGGCGTGTTAGACATTTATCAAGAAGAGTGGACAGGGACTCGTCTGACACCTTCGAGGGGGCTGGTTTGTCGACTGAGTTGTGTCACTGCAGGAACAGATTTCCAGACTGTCTGCTATTGTGGTGGACTCATCTTCAGCATGAGCAGGAGGCGCAGGAACATTATTATGACACAATAAGTAGAGTTTGCGAGTTTAAGAAGGGGGTGTCGGGTGCTGGTGTTGATTCCGTCGGATCCACATAAATTTCAAGCTAAGTTAGGATTCTAGAGCGGTGACAGCCCGTACAGGTTTTACATATTAACCTGCTGAAGGAGTGGCATGAACCATACAAGGTCATGGTCACACCCGCAGCGGTTCCTCAAATGCAAGTCACTATAGGCGAGGATTTAACTGACATTCAGAAAGCGGAATTGCTATCCGAGATCGGGAGGAACTCTGACGTCTTTTCGGCTGTGCCTGGCCAGACAACAATTGCAGAACACAACATCGTAACTCTGTCCGGTATTACTGTACAGGTGCCCCCGTATCGTCTGCCAGAAGCAACAAGGAAGGTGATACGTGAAGAAGTGCAGGCTGGATATGTCGGAAACCCATTATCTGGGATATTCAATGGGGAAGGGTTTGCTCAAGCCTCAAATGGACAAAGTGGGAGAGGTGCTTGCATATCCACGTCCTGAAACACAGAGGGAGGTTCGTGCCTTCCTCAGGCTCACGGGGTACTATAACTTTGCATTCCCAACTTTGCATATCGGGCCACCCCCCCTCACTGACTGGACAAAGGGCAGAAAGAATTGTAGTATTGTCTGGACCGATGCCTGTGACAGAGCCTTTTCAGACCTAAAAGCCACTTTATCCTTGTTCCTGGTTCTGCGCAATCCAGAATTTTCAAAGGAATTTATTCTGCAAACTGATGCAAGCGCTTTCGGTTTAGGAGCGGTGTTCTCACAATGTTTTGAGGAGGAAGAACACCCCATCACATTTCTCAGCAGAAAGCTGCTACCCAGGGAGTGTCATTATTCGACCATTGAACAGGAGTGCTTAGCGATTAAGTGGGCGGTGGAGGCCCTCCGTTACTACCTCTGGGGATGGCGGTTTACGCTGGTGACTGACCACACCCTGCTTCAGTGGCTGAACAAACAGAAGGATACAAACGCCCGGCTCGCTTGGTGGTCTATTAGCTTGCAGGCTTTCACTTTTGATGTTCACTACCATCACGGAGAAGCACAAACCAATGCAGATGTTCTCTCCTGCCTGGCCAAGCCCAGCTCAGATGGTCGCTTTGCCCACACCGGTGTGGTCAAAGCTGGGGGGGGGGGGTATATGAGGTTTCTGAACTCTTTTTAGACCCCCCCCCCCCAACAGGATGACACCCTGAAGTGCGACTGCTGTGCTTGTGGAGGACTGCTTATCCATCACCGAGGCAACTGCAGGTTTGCAGGGCAGCAGCACAGTGCCGCGAAAACAACTACAAGCTGATCGAGATTGTACTATATGCAAGATCCAACCTGCGAACGCTGGGTCACATGTTTTGGGCCTGCATCAAACTAACATCATTTTGGACCAAAATTTTTAAGTGCCTTTCAGACAGCCTTGGGGTCACAATCCCTCCTAACCCACTAACAGCTGTGTTAAAGCAAACGGTGATTGCACTCACTACACTTTTGGCACGCAGACTTATTTTGTTAAATTTGAAGAATCCTAACTCCCCTCTGATAAGTCAGTGGGAAACCGATGTTTATATTATTTGAAATTGGAAAAAAGCAAATTCTCAGTTAGAGTATCTGTACAGAATTTTTTCAAAACCTGGCAGGATCTAATCAATAATATTTTAGAATAAGAGAAATAACTATTACCGCATTTATTTCCCTTCTCCATTTTTTTATTTACCTATACATATTTCTTCCTTTCTTTTGTTTATTGTTGCCTTATTAAAAAGCCCTAAGCAATTCTCCTTTGGCTAAGCTCTCCTTCTCAAGGGTGGGGATTAATTTGTCTTCAATTCTTTTTTGTTATAAATTAATCTATTTGTATGGAATGATTACAATAAAATTAATAAATAAGATAAAAAAAAAAAAAGATTGCACTATACGCACTTGTCACCGATGGGTGATGCAAGGAACATTATAAATGCAGGGAACAGTAAAACTTGGCCCTGATTGTGCCAGTTTGCTGTGTCAGCGTATAGGAGAGTGTTAGCTCCTGCTGCAATAAATAACCGTGCTGTTCCTGTTTCAAGTTGAATAAAGAGGATTTTACTAAAGTACTGAGACTCAGCCTCGTGATTTGGGGTGCAAGACAGTGACTAACACGTCACAATATACACACACACACAATCACAGTATATGCACATAGATAATAAATGCAAACGCATACATCTATACCCCATAAAAACAGAAGTTACAGTGAAAATCGACTTTGAAATTCATGTAATTTTTAAAGGTAATCCTCTCCCAGCATAAATGTAACAATACGTGCAGTAAAAGCTAGTAGTAGTTCAGGTCAATTTCTAAACATGGACTTTGACTACAAAGCGATGACTTTAATAGCTAGAAGGGACATGATCTTGTAATAATTGACTCTTTACAGACAGTTTAAAGTTAAATGCTTAAACAAAGACTTCTCCATCGGTGTTCTTCACAGGTAGCAAACTCCATCAGTTTAATATAGCGCCCACATTGTTATGTGTTCAGGACAGCCATGTAACAGGCAGAATTTGGCGTTACGCATGTGACAAATAGAATATCTCCCTGCGGAATAGATATTTTGAAATAAAAATAAAACTTAGGCATGTAAATGTTATGTAGATTCGCTCAGGTCTTGCTCTCAGAAACAAAGTTCTGTTTAATTCCACAACATCTGTAAAATCCAGAAATTTAATATGCACAGCAATCACAGTCAAAAATAATCTTTATGTTTAAGTATCAAATGAGATCACTGATCAATGTTTAACTTGTAAGAGGAGAGCTTTTCATCAGCGGGTGGGCTCTTCTACCCATCCAGCCCACTCCCCCGCTCTCCACTCGTATTACTCGCCATGTGGTCAGCAGGTCCAAAACCTAAAACCTGACCAGCAAACCAAAGCATTTGTCACGGCGATTTTGGGAGTTGCCAGAAGGATAGCTGGCTATACAAACAACCTTTAATGCCGAGGCGTTTTACTTTTTGACACAATAAATGTGTCCTTAGCTGGGAATAGTGTGTCAAGCTTTTTTTTTTTTTTTTTTTTTTTAAAAAAAGACATTCTGTTAAGGATCCGTAATAGAAGAAAATCACATCCCATCAATGGATTGTAATGGTATAATTAATGAGGCAATGGCATCTACCCCTAGAGAATATCCCTAAATAATTCATTATGCTGCACAACAAAGACCCTTTTTTTCCAATACACTGAAACACCAGCAGAACCGGCAACCTGATACTTTGCGACGGTTTCATGGGGGACCTTTGGAGAACACGGACGGAGATGTTAGTGTCACTATTGAACTTACAAGAGGCACGTTTGGCCGACACCGGGTTACTGCAGTGATCTCGTTTCACTTTAAATGCTGACCCTTACTGATTTAACCGCGAGAGCTCTGCACTCTGGATTTCGTTCCCTTCACAAGTACGGCTTAATTTATTTGACAGGACAAACATTAGCCGATTGGGGTTAGAGAACGTTAGAAAAGAAAAGCGGTCTGTCGTTGTTAGTGCTACTTTAGTGCAATGTTTTGTTTCTTTTAACATCTTACGGATAAAACAGAGATCTTACTGAAAAGGAAATAACGCGTTTGCACCGAGGAAAGCATCCTTCTTCGCCTCCAACGAAACGAGGGTCCCCAAGGGGAAGAATCCATCCTGTCCTCTGAGTGCAGGTCGCGACATTAGGGCTGTGCTCACTGGCCCCGTTCACTAAAGCAACTGAAACTGACGCTGCGACAATGTCTCCAAATTCGAACCGTCTGGGGGAACAAAAGTTCTGTTCGAGTCGCCAACAAATTTGACCTTACTGATTAGCTACACATTTAAATCATTGTGACAATTAAGGTGCTACCCAATACATTCACTAAAGCTGTCAAATTTAAGCAGATAAAATGACAAAATAAGAGACTAAATAAGTTAAATTCCAGGTTAGGTGCTCAACAAGGATATCAAGAGCTTCACTTGATTTTTTTAACGTTCATTAATGAACATCTAAAAACAAAAGAAAAAAATAAGTAATAAGAAATGGAGTTAATTAATACCGATCAATAAAACCCAGACTGGGAACATCCATTATGAATCTATAAAGAAAGAGCGTGAACTGGTACAGAGTAATTTTTCACTTAAAAGTTAAAAAAAATGACACACGTCGTTTCTTCTTCTTTTTCTCCTTCTCCCCCCCAATGCACCTGCTGCGTCTGGACAACAAAGAAATCGTTTACTTACTTTGACGAGATGGCCCTTAGATCAGCAAGACATCTTGTTTGAGGTTGTGAAAAGAAGGAAACCTGTCGCAATCTGAATGGAAAAAAAGGTGATCGTGTTTACTTTCGCTCACTCATACTCGAGTCACTTTATTTGAAACTGACGGCAAGGACCAGTTATCTGCCGCCACTTCCAGATTTCTCATTCAAAAACAGTGGAACTGTGTGAATGGACGGCAAGAAGGAAACTCAGTCGTGGATCTTACGGAATGGACGGACACCTGTAGTCGCATGGAGGAGAGCATCTATTTTTAAAACACGTAATACTAAAGTGATACTATTTTTATTCTGCTAAGGTAGGGCTTTAATTATTAGCTGATTAGACGTCTCAATAAAATATAGTTCTGAAAAAAAAAAAACTTAATCAACACAACATTCACTACTATTACTTGCCCTTTTCAGAATCGCGGAGAACAAGTCAGAGAGCAATGCAGGACGGGGTGCCAGTCCAACAAAGTCGCTCACTTTTAAAGTCACAATTTAATAGTATAAAAATCTTTTGGTATATAAGTGGGAAACCAAAGTACCAGAGGAGGCCAAAAGAAAAACTAATCTCACGTACCCATGGGGAGAACGTGCAGAAACACACAGACAAGATCCTGCTGCGTGATTCAAATCGGAGATGCTGGGAAAAAACACAACTTGCCTTGCAAATACGTGACGGCAATGAAGGCCAACATTTAAATAGGTGGTAGGCTATCACAAAAAAATGTGAAAATGTCTAAAGACAATACAGATAAAGAATACCCTCTTTCATTAAAACTATTAATATATTATATAACTTAAGAGAAAAGCACACAAATGTTCATCAGACCTCTCATTGTATGCAGTTATTTTGACACAGGGGTAACAGGAAAGGGGCACACATCAACACAAATAAAATATAACAGTCTCACCCATTCATTTCCAAAGCCTACTTTTTCCATTTCACATTCATAAGGTGCTTGATCCATCCCACTATCAACCAGGAATCCAGTTCTCATCACACAGCCAGTCTGAAGCACGCGTCCACGGTTAATTTATAGTCGTTAGTGAACCTCGCATAAAAGGAGAACGATGAAAACATCTTACACAAACTGTACACTGGACTGAAAACTGCAGAACATTTCTGGGGGTTGCAGAGAGCTTAGTGCTGCTGTGCCGCACAGCTCCAGAGCCCTAGTTTGAAAACGAGTTTCAGGGACCCCTGAGTGGAGCTTGTTTGTTCTCTTCGTCTCTATGTGTTTTGTTCAGCGATCCCAAAAACATGCACGTTAGGTTAGCTGCCAATTCTAAACTGGCCCAGTGTGTGCATGTGTTTATGTGGTGGACAGGCCCCACATTCGGGACTGTATCCCACCTTTTACCCACTGCTGTTGAAAGACTTGTTAGCTTCCACAACCCTGAAGTAAAAAAATCTGGGCTAGGAAAATGGAGGGATGAACAACTTCTAATGATACACTATATATACATAGTTTTGAATTTAAACCCAAACCAGTGAAAAGAGTACAGTATATGGTTTCTCAGTATGCACACATACTTTTCAAATCATTTTACACAACACATTCTTTTAAAAAGGTGCACAAGGATACCCAATACTTTACATAACAGGAGTATTAATACCTGCTGTTTTACTTTTAATCTGTTGAACTATGTGCACCAGCCCAAACCACATGCAAATCTTTTTATTTCTCCATGATTTCAGTTTAACATTTCCTTATTCCAGCTGCCTACTGCTTGTTCCTTCAAAGTCTTCTGCTCTCCATAATAAGCTTTTAATTTACCTTTCAATTCAAATCTTCATCCAATGGGAAGAAACAAGCACACTACTGGTCATGCAATTTGCACAACAAAGGGAGCCTTTTATTGTTTTTGTATTCGGCTTCACAATTCTCCCCAGAAGAAACCAAGGGCACACTCTGTGCCCTCGTCACCCTAAAGCTCAGTGCAATGACGGCTCTCAAGACCCTGCTTGCCTTCCACTTTTCAAAAACTACAGATTCTACTATAAAAATGCAACCAGAAATATTTTAATATTGTTACCCCCAAACACAAGTCATTTCAGGTTTTATTTTATATAAGTTCACTGCTTTACATTTTTTATATGCAGATTGCTTAAACTTTATGTGACACGTTGGTAGTATGTTTTGTCTTTACTAAATGTTGTGAAAGTTATAATCATTTTGTAGACTATTTTCATAAATTAAAAAAAACATACTTTCAGTTGAGTACATGATATGAAAATCAAGGGAACAGTCCAGTTATAAGACAAAAACCTCCAAACAAAGCATTATGTTTAGTCCCATGTGTTCTTTATAAATACTTAACAGGAAGGAAAAGATGCTTCTTCACAATATTAAAAAAAGTTTTTTTCCAGTAAAGTTTAGTTTTGATAACCTCAATGTTCATCCAGTAATTCTACTGTGTATGAAGTTAAGCATCACAGGATTTTGTTGTCACCCTCTCCTTCTCGATCTTACAGCATTTGACAATGTCTCAGGTTTCGTCTTTTGATCTGCTAGAGTTTTTTGATTGGCTGTTACCACAGAAACACCAGTGTCCCTTACTCAGCAGGAACAATTAGAATTTCACAGTATATCATTGTGACATCCAGGGCAAAAAAACAACAGTTAATGAATCATAGGTCTTCAAAGGCTATTAGCACAACATTGTAACAAACTAAGTCCAGAAAAATATTAACATCGCCTTATTTTTAAATACATGCAGACTATAGCAGACCAAAAATATTAACATACTGTATGTAAATAAATTACAAAAAAGGATAGCTTTCAATAAAGTACATTGTTACACAACAATCATGTGTTACTTTTTCTTTTGTCTTCAAGATTCCATTTTAAAGTTTTTTTCAGTAATTTTACTATTGCATAGCCATTTAATCTTGTAAATATCTGTTCTCTTAAATTCATTTTTTTCCAAAGACCAACTCCACTTTTCTGTGCTCGTAATTCAGCTTTAAGTAATTTTTTGTGTATATTCCAAAAGAGTTTGGACTGAAAATGAAGACCTTGTACAGGTACTGTTCTACCAAGTCCTTGCCTTAGTAGTTCTTCATTAATGCACACATTGAAAATGCCTCCCTGTCAGAGAGAGAGAATGAAAAAAAACATCTGTAAGTATTTCACAGAACCAGGCAAGCTTTACTACTGGTGGCAAAATAGCAGTATACAGTCCAGATATCTTATTCATATCATTAATCTATTTTTTAAATTATACAGTATATTACAAAGGAAATAAGCATAATATATATGGTATGTTACTTACAGTATGTGTCTCTTCTCTTGGACAGTAAACCTGAAGACAAAATGGTTATATCTCTCCTGGGACTTTCATAGTGAACACTCTTGTTTTGGTGACTTACCAAATTTGCCAAAACTAGACAGTCAACTGCTGAATTTTCTTTCCCAAGAAGCCTAAACCACACAACTTGTGCTGGTGCCAAGTTTTGTTTTAACCAAGCTTTTCCATCTTCTGTAAGCTCTACACCAGCTAATTTAACAGTCAAAAGTGTATCTTGTTGTCCTGGAAAAAAAGTCAGTGCATAAATTTATATTGTATAATTCGTACTAACCCAGGCAATAAATAAAATAGCTAATTATGCCTGTATAATATTTGAAGACATATCATATTTAAAACTGTGTCTCATTCCATAGTCAATATAGTATATTGGAATTCCATTTACCGGTAATTTTTTTTTGTGATTTAAAACGTACTTTAGATAAAGGAAGATTGAGTTATAAGCAAATGCTAATGCTACAATCTATTGAATAAAATGTTGTTATCCACAAATATATACAATCCATCCATCCTTCATCCAACCCGCTATATCCTAACTACAGGGTCACGGGGGTCTGCTGGAGCCAATCTCAGCCAACACAGGGCGCAAGGCAGGAAACAAACCCCTGGCAGGGTGCCAGCCCACCGCAGAATATATACAATTATTTAATGAAATCAATAAAAATGTTTACAAGTATGTTTTACATAAGATATATTTAATGACATCAGGCATTTAAAAAGTTGTTTTTTGGAATAAAAATGCACCATTAACATCATTATAATGTTAAATTAAGATAGCTTATTAGTCATTATTGCTACATCACTGCTGCAGGAGACTCAGTTTGAGTCCAGGCCTAATCCATATCCTTGTGGAGGTTCACCTTGTCTGTATGTAGGGTTTTCTCTGGGCATTCTATTTTTCCTTCCATCTTCAATGTCGAACTAAATAACAACTTTAAGTAATCCTGTTGTGAGTATGTCCTAGAATGCATCATGCTAGTCCAGGGTTGGTTACACTCAGTTGTGCTAGGATAGGCTCCAACCAGCACTACTCTGAAGCCATTTGTTTGAAGGCATTAATCTGAAAATATTTGTTTATTCATTTATAATCTTAAAAAGGTAGGAACAGTGATGCAAAATATGTATTATGGTGTGCAAGCCTGCATTATTATCCTTAATCACCTTCACCACACTGGTTAAACAAGTTTAAGGAATTTATTACAAGAACGAAAACAGGTTTCATGAAATGTGAGACAACTTCTTATGTATTTAGGAATTAGAATTACAGAAAAGAAGGCTGAATTACCCCTGTCTCATATGTTTTCAATTGACTTCATTTAAAACCTTTACTATGAGCAATAAAAGGGAGCTAATATGACTAGATTTACTTAAAGCATTAAGATGCTTAAGTATGTGAAAAAATTTTGTATCAGCAACTTTTATATCAGCAATAAATTGTATTTTAGGGGTCTCCTACTCCAGTCATGGAATGCAACTGTGGCTTGTGGGTTTTGATTCTAACCCTTTTCTTAATTAGTGACCAGTTTTTGCTGCTAATTGACTCTTTTGCCTTAATTTTAATTAACTTGCTACTTAAGACTCAGGCTCCTTAGGTATTCTGTTGTTCTTTAATAGCAGCCAAACAATAATGAGATATAAAACAAGCCATCACATAACCAGCAACCTAGGTCCATCACACAATATCTGAAAATAAAAAAGGTGAAGGTTTCAATAATGTTGAACTGCTCAGGTCCACAAAAATTTTTGATGGAATGTTTAGAAAAAAGAAAATCAACAGTTTTGGAAAAGTCTGCTGTGGCAGAATGAAAGCACCGACAAGCCATGGAACAAATTTAAATAACAACAAAAGTTAGCTTTTAATTAAGAAACTGGCTGGAGTGAAATTGGTTGGAGTTTGAGACCCCAACTTACCCGGTCATCAGTTGGCTCACTTCTCATCTCATTTCTGTTTGGTTGCCATTTAAGGAAATAACAAAGCAATTTAGAGGACTGATTCTTAAAAAAAGCAAGTCAATTAAAATGAAGGGAAAAGATGTTAAGTAGCAGTAAAAACTGGTCACTAATTAAGAAAATGGATAGAAAGAAAACCTTCAGCCACTGTAGTGCTCCAGGACTAGAGTTGGTGACCTCTGTTGTATTCATTAGTGTAAATCAAGTACTTTCACAAATATAGTATCAGATTATATAAAATTGTTAATTTTAAATTAAATTATGAAATGTATATAAAACAACATTTATAGCAATTTTAAGTATTCATTTTTATTTATTTTACATACGTTTCCTAAGAATAGATGAAATAAATGGTATGGTAATTGGAAGATGTTCCACTGCTAGTCCTTGATCAGTTACATGATGAACTTTTCCTCGAAGTTTCACATTTTGTTGTATAAAAGATATCGGTATATCAAGAGTACTGTAGAATTTTGTTGTCTGCAAAAAAAGAAAATATAAAGGTATGAAATTATTCTGCATAACTTGCAACTTCCAGTTACAAACGTCATGAATCACATTAAAATCACTATATTAAACAGTACCTAATCAATACACATTCAAGCATAAAAATAACATTTTCCTGGCAAAATCTAACATATATTAAAGAGAGAAACAAAAAAAATAATGTACACCATCAATTTTCAAATTTCATCTCATGGCACACATAAACTCATCAGTAAAATTTTGCAGCAAACCAAAAAAATATATTTTTGATGATCTGTCAAAAAATAGGTATAATTTTGATTAACAACAAAAAAAAAAGTAATTACCTACCCTTTTTGCTCCAAAGTGGCTTTTTAAAGAATCTTTTTGAAACTATTTATTTATGATACTTTGTAATAAAAAAATAATACTCATAATTATCAGATGCTTTTACTTGTATTATGAGCAGGTGGCACAGTGTCAGCACTGCTGATTCACAGTAAGGTGATCACAGGTTTGCATCCCAGGTCCTCCCTCCATGCTTTTTGTAAAGCTCTTTGAGTAGTGAGAAAACTAGAAAGCTAAAAGTATATTTAAATACAAGCTATGCAGCTGGAGAAAATGTCAGTTTATTTATTATTAATTCAACTTATCTAATAACAGTTTTGTTGTTGTTATTTTTACTGTTAAAGGCACAATCTTTATATATAATATGCTACCGTGGCTGTTCATTTGTCTGTCTAGGATTTTAAATCACCTGTAGCTCGCAAACCGTTTCACCTATTGACCTGAAATTTGGTACACATATACCACGTGACGTCTACTGTACGCTTTCGCGGGTGATGATTGACCTTCAAGGTTATTCCTCTTTTTATTTTACTGTAGAATCAACTCTTGGCCATGGCCAGCAGGGCAGCCATGCAGCTCATGTACACGGGCACCGTTCTCATCCCTACCACCTTTGCCGTCACTTCCACTACCTCTTCATATTCTTAAGGCATGACTTGATGACTTAAGTGGCAGCTTAAGTGAAAATTTTTTAAAAAAGTACTAAGTAATTGCAACACAAAGAAGAAGCGGGCCGGTAGGGTGGAGAAAAGAAGAACTGCTCAGGAAGCAGCAAGCACATCAACCTTTGAGCAAAGTAATGCTAAACCAGTGCGCCGTTACTGGTATAATATAAACACTGATTAACTGGTTGCTTGACTTAGAAAAGAAAATGAATAAATAATGCCATATTTAGTGGTACTGTTTAATACAATTCCCCTAAAATAAAAGTCTTCTTTTATCTACTGTCCATCTATGCATCCATCCATATATCTTCAAACCCCCTTAATTCAGACCATCATCACAGGGGAGCCAGACCATATGTTATATTTTGTGATTTGAACTACAAAGATTTGATGATGCACATAGCAGGAACATCATGGAATATAAAAAAGTGCTTTTGAAACGTTTGTGGAAGACTTTCCAAAGATCATTATTGAGAATGAAAACAGCATTATAAACTGCAATTAGCAAGTTTAAAAAGGAACGCTTCTGTTAGACTAGACTGTTGACCAAGCAACTACAGTAGAAAAGAAAAGCACAAGACATAATTTACTGTATTGTTTTCTTCCAGTCCAAAGAATAAGCCCAATGGCAAAGAGCAAAGGCAATGGTAATAACATGTTTTTTTTTTTGCCTTGCAATCAGTGATAAAGTGGCAGAGGGTCTGGTTCCCTGTGACAATGAATTGGATAAGCAAGTTAAGGAAGACAGACTGAAAAAATCTGAAAAAAAAAATGACAAAAAATGCATGCACATAAGAGTCACATGGCAGAACATAACTGAAAATTTTGGAACTGCTTCACAGAAATGAAGTGAACTGTAAGTTTAAAGGCCACAGCATTTGCACTGTTAGGACTCCACAACTGATGTATTTCCCATATCATTTGTTGTATGTGTTTTGAATATCAGTGAAACCTGAATTTCTTTTACTTGTAATTGAATGTAGCAGTTCTACAGAATTTCATATATCAGAATTACTTTACTTTTTTCTGTAGAAAGATAGCTATTCATTTAAAACACTCTGGAAATTTGTGAGGCTCTGTAACACTTTCAAAATGATATATCTTGAACAAACCAATAGAAACTAGAGAAAAAAAACTGCTGGTAAGACTACAACAATACGGATATTGTTGATTTGACAACATCATTATTGTTAATTATTAAGTACTAGACAAAGAGCCCGTTTCGACAACGTAAGATGAAACGGGCACGAGTGGAATAGTAATAAGTATAAGCACCACAAACCTCATATATGTGTATTGAATGAATGCGTAATTGAATCAGAATGCGTAATTAGGCCTCGAGCTGTAGTCGAAATTGCCTTTCAGGCCTCTAGAGCTTTAATCGAAGTAGCCTTTCTCTTTGAATTTTCGCGGCCGTAAATCCGCCGCCTGCCGCGATGTCGGTCTCGTAAGGTTTTTCGGGCAGCTGCGCAGAAGGCGACTGCGCATTCGGCTTCGGACGGACGTCAGTGAGTGAGTGAGTGAGGAGACTGGCGAATTATGTATTAAGATTTAACAATTATTGTTGTTAAATCTGTGTTTTTATCTTGCCTTGCCTTTGTTTAATCTTTTTATGTTGCACTTTGAGATTTACTGCTAATGTAAAGTGCCCCTATAAATAAAATGCATTATTATTATTATTGTTATTATTATTATAACATCATGCCAATAATCTATTAAGAGTTCACTTATTAAAAACAAAGACAACAGCTTAAGAACCCATCAGAAGCATCTGCAATACTTACTAGTCTTACACTTCTTGCAATCACAAAAATTCCAGTGAGGGCAATTCCAATGCTGATATTCTGATTAAAGAAACAGAAAACAAAAGATATATAACGGTATATATTTATATTTACATCTTGAATTTACAAATAAAAAGTTGGTTGAATGTCACCAGGAGTAAGGAACACAACATTAAAAAAAATTACAACAGCATTGTAGTGATGCATGTAGTGTCTGATCCTCTGAACATATTGTAAATTGTAAAGCATATATTTCTGAGAAACAGAAAATGCACACAATTTTACATCCCGAAGATTCTTCCAAGTCCTGTTTTTAAAAACGAATCTGAAAGTTATGTAGCAATACAGTAAGACAGAGACTTAAAAAATGATATATCAAAAGATTTACTGTGTGGATTCTTAAGTGGACCTACTGCATTTCTTCAGACATTATAAGGACAAGCTACCAAGCTGGTCACTACCCCTATAATTTCCCAGATATGTGAAGAAGAATGTTATTCTGTGTACCTTATATATTATTTTGATGTGTTTCTGCTTTAAACACACCTCTTACCTGAATGAATTTACATGTCGACAGGATTCTCTGCATAATTTTAAAAACAGCTGCCTAAAAATTAATTTAGTGTATGAATGCATTTTATAAAAGTAATGTATGATTAAAACCTAAATGCAAACTGAAAAATAGACAATACCTAAAGACAAACATGTAACTGTAAGCATCAACAATATTTATTAAAACACAAGTTCGAGCTTACATAAGTATAATAATGTTTTTATGACATCATGATTATCCAAGTAGCATTTAAACAGATATAACAAAACAAAACATGTAAATAAAAATTAATGCTAAGATTACAAACATTAATGCTAAGGCAAATGTGCTTATTTAAAGATTTTCATGTACAAAATACTCATATATGTTACAAGCCACGCTACATGACAGGTAATAAAATATTTTAAAATTATTTGCTATCTCTTGCCCTACATGTACCTTCAGCACCACTCCTTGATATCCGTGTGTGTCTGAACCTCACCTCATTGGTGCTTCCTCTGTTGAGCATGATCCCGTAAAGTCTGCTACTCACACTTTGTCATTATTTTTGAGGCACATTTTACACTTCCTATTTGCTTTTATACTGCCCGTCTTTGAAGGTGACTCTCTCACCATGCCTCCTTCACCTTTACTTCTCCTTGTGTGTCTAACACTTGCACTCCCTTTTTCAGTTATGTCACCAAAGTCAAACTGACCAATCATATTGCTTTTAAGGACAGGACACATACACTGACCTTAGTTATGTCATTTTCTAACCCACTTAACCCAGACCAGCTAGCATAGGACACAAGGCAGGACCAAAATCTGGACAAGGCAACATGCAACACATCCACCAAACACGCACTGGGGCCAATTCAGTGTTTCTAATTCACCTAATCTGCATGTCTTTGGTTAGTGGAAGGAAACCGGTGCAGACACAGGAAGAACATGCAAAATTCAGGCAGGGAGGACATCAGAGGCAAACCCTGGTCTCCTTGCGATGAGGCAGCAATGCGACCACTGCACCAAAATGCCACCCGACAGACATCAGTATTTTATTACAGTATATAGTACATAATTAAAGAAAGCATGTGATTAAAAGCACAATGCCAATGCTGACTCAAAGCTTCACTGCTCAGCCCTGCCACTTGCTTTATGCAGTTTACATGTTCTACTGACACCTGCTTTTTTTCTTCCCAATTTCTAAATATATGCAGATCACATTGACCGATCTATTTAAACTGGTGTGTGTTTGAGTGTCTCCTGGAATGGAGGGTACTCTGTGCAGGGTTTGTTTTTCTTTTGTGGCCAATGTTACCAAAATAACATCTACCTGGATGGATGGATGGATGAGATTTTAAAAATAATCATCAAATAAAACATTATTAACACCTATGTACAGCACTTTGGAAATTGTACATACTGTATTTTAAGTAAAAAAAGACAATGCAACAATTAAAGAAAAACATACTGACCCAATATCAATCGTTATTTTACCTATGTAACTCTCATAGCAAGAATCATGATGGTGCAGTATGCAAAACCACATCCAAGTTTGGCTCCTAAAGGGTTTCTGACAAGTAGTTTATATTTTCTGTCCATTTTTGTGTGGGCTTCCTATGTGGACTTTGGTTTACTCTCACAACATGAAAACATGCTGTTAGATCAATTAACAGCACTAAATGGTACAGTGAAGTTTTTTCTGTGTTTAGGTTTATGCAGTGATGACCTAGTAGTATGTCAGGGATTGGTTCCCGCTTTGGACTCCATGATATCAGTAGACACTTTAGCTCTCAACAGGAGTGTTTTTATGAACCCACTTTTCTCTGCATTTGGTCAACAGTCCCTGACAGCACTGGGCACAAAGAACCAACACTTGGACACATAAAGCAGGACATTTCAGAATCATCTGGTTAACCTAAAATACACATTGTCTTTTATAATGTACAGTAGGGCAAGAGAAATAAAACAGAAACCCTGTGCAAACACACAGAGTGACTTCACTCGAAAACAAGGTAGCTTGGGAGGCAAAGATACTAAGTTAAATGTCACAGTGCCAAGCTGTTCATCAATCACCTCTAAATTTTTTCATTGAATTGAAAAAAAAGATGGATAGATGTGCTATTACAGTATATTGGATGTCAAAGAATACATAACATTAGTGCTGGCAAAAAACTGTCCAAAGACAGATTCTGCAGAAATGTTAACTGCAACAAAATCATTCAAGTGAGGCAAATTCTTTTTAACTGAACAGTGATGCAGTCCTTAGCACTGCTGAATATCAACTGTAAAGTTCTCCTAAAGGGTCAATATTTGGGAGCAGTTTTCCTCCTACACTTCAAAAATGAATGTGTGTGTGTGTGTGTGCGTGTGTCTGTCTGTCTGTGTATGATGAACTGGCAACTTTAAATTCAACCTGTATAGCGTGGACTACTATTCGCATTCTAGCTCCCACCCCCATAACTGGAATAAATAGCTTTTTCTGTAATACTATCAGAAAAATGAAATGTACATTTTTTTCTAGAGTACCTAATAGTATTATGTACAAGGTTTTGAATCAACAATAGGCAACACATTTCTCACAGATTTTTGCAAGGTTATCCTGCTTTATTAAACTGCAAAAATAATAATAGTGGCTTTAATGTTATTCAGTTTTACTGAGGAGCAGGTTAAAAAACACATAATAAAATATTCCTAATTGTAAAATTGCAATATGAAAAACAACACTAACCTGAATATGCAAAAATTATTCATATATGTACTTGTTTTATTTTTATTCATATATGTACTTGTTTTATTTTTATGTAAATTTCCAAAGTTATTATATTTTCTTTTGGAAAATTTTCTCTAGGCATTTGCACTTTAAATGTAATTTAAAATATATTTTGAAACAAGCGTAAAAAACACAAAAATGACACTAAGAAAGGAAAGATTCTGAGAAACATAAAACTTTGGGAATGTCATCTTTACACGAGTGCTGGCATCAACATACATCGAAATGGGAGCTCAAGTAACTGCAAAATTCCTGTCATGAAATGATTTGGTATGAAACACAATCCTCTGTGTGCGTCTCTGGGGGAAGCCCAAAGGCAAGGTATCTGAAAGAACAGTGTGTGGTACATGCATTATGCATTACTTTATTTTTTTCATTCTCAAACTCTGGTTCAGTTTCATAATGTCTCGTATTGATTACTGTAATTCCCTCTTCATTGGCCTCCCTGCAAAATCTATACAGAATCTACAGAACTGCAGCTAGAGTCCTCACCCACACAAAGCGTTTTGCTCACATCTCCCCTGTTCTCTCCCAGCTTCGCTGGTTACCGGTTCCATCAAGGATTAAATTCAAGATTCTGCTTCTCACCTTGAAAGCCCTACATAACCTTGCCCCCCTCTACCTCACTCAGCTACTAGCTCCTTACACTCCTTGTCGCTCTCTCAGGTCCTCGAGCAGTAATCTCCTTACTGTCCCACGCACCAGACTCTCCACCTTGGGAGGCAGGTCCTTCAGTGCTATAGCACCTCAACTATGGAACTCTCTTCATCAGTCTCTCCGAGATTGCTCCTGTTTCTGCACTTTTAAATCGCAACTGAAAACGTTCCTCTTCTACAAACTTTTGTCATCTGTGTAATCTTTTTTTACTTTGTATGTAAAGCGACCTTAGGTTTGTGAAAGGCGCTCAATAAATGTAACCTATTAATATTTTCTTGGGGAATACATGTGTAGTCAGTTAGTTTTAGGGAAAAAAACGGGAACGGGAAAGATGGGTAGTCTGGTACATTGACCTTCATTGTAATAGTCAACATACATGGATAGTGAGGCGAAAAATTGTGAGGTGTGCTCATTTTTTGTATTAAGAGCGAATACGCGACTGTTTAGTAAACGATGACGGAAACTTTAATAAACACGGTTTCCTGACTTTTTACCGTTAATATACATAATTTGTTACACACTGACGTTACCACACAAATAACGATGGTTGTTACAAACTAATATACATATACGGTATTTAAACACTGCATAGAGTAAAAACCCAATGGAATATAACATTGGTTTATTCAGCAGAATACTGCAGTAGTGCACAAGCTACGCTTTATTGTACAAATCTAATAAAAAAACGCTCTGTTTTGGTTTATAAATGTTAATGTTTAACTCATACCCTGAGCACAAACAGATGCCTATCTAAGAAATTCGACACTTTAGATACAACATTGCCTCCGTTCTCCCCGTCTTTTTCATCCGACTCTTCCTGCGGTAACATGTTGCCTTGTTGTTCCGATAAGCCCCGCCCACTACAACGGACACTGCTGAGGATCGAAAAGCTTCGAAATGAAAATGAATTCCAAGTTAACACTTCAGCCACACTGATCCAGAATCCGTTTCAATCCCGATGCTCTCCGTGTGGATTCTGTGATTTCTCCTTGTAATAATTTTGATTTTTCTCCGACATCCTCAAAGATATGAATGTTAAGCCGGTTGGCAATTTTACATTGATACCACGTGAATGAGCCTTTAATAATAATAATAATACATTTTATTTATATAGCGCCTTTCCCATACTCAAGGCAGGGCATACAGTATATAGCATTGTACAAACCAGATAAATAAATAAAGACGATTAAGACAGTAAATTCAGAGAAAAACAGACAACATAATTGATTGTATAGCACACACAAATAAATACAGGTTACAGCTTGACATAGAGGTAAACTGAGAGAAGGGTAATAAAGTCAAGTAGAGCTAAAAGCCATTTTAAAAGAATTTGTGGAGTCAGCTGACCTGATTAATTTCGGTAGGCATTCGGTAGAGTCTGGGCGCTATACAGCTGAAGGCCTTGTCACCTATGGAGAGTAGATTAGTGTGGGGCACAACAAGATTTCCAGAATCAGAAGACCTTAGTGGGCGGACAGGCACATAGTGATGGAGAAGGTCACTGATGTTGTTTGGCGCAAGGTCATTTAAGGCCTTGTAGGTTATTAGTAGGATTTTATATTCAATTCTGTAAGACACAGGGAGTAGGTGAAGGCGGAGCAGGATGGGTGTTATGTGCTCACTGCTGCTGGTTCGAGTAAGGACTCTTGCAGCCGAGTTTTGAATAAGCTGGAGCTGTGATATAAGATTAGAAGGGGCCCCTGCCAGTAGGGAATTACAATAATCGATGCAGGATGTGATAAAAGCATGGACAAATTTCTCAGCATTAGAAAAGGAGAGGAAGGAGCGAATGGGATATGTTACGGAGGTGAAAGTAAGAAAGTTTCTTAATGTGATTTATGTGGGCGGAATAAGAAAGGGAGGAATCAAAAATGATACCAAGATTATTTGCAGTAGAGGCAGGTCTGATGAAATCACCGCCAAGATGGACTGGGAAAGAGCTCATTTTAGTAAGTTGCACTTTAGTCCCATTTTGCAGGAGTTCAGATTTGTTGCAATTTAATTTTAGCAAGTTCTGCTCCATCCAGGTATTAATTTCACTGAGGCAGGTTGAGAGCTGAGAGAGCTCTGATGAAGTTCCACTTTTAACATTGAAATAGAGTTGAGTATCGTCTGCATAAAAATGATAACCCAGTCCAAAGCTGCGAATAATATGGCCAAGGGGAAGCATATAAATACAGAAGAGAAGAGGGCCAAGGACAGAGCCTTGAGGAACTCCTTGTGTGACTGGCGCTGAGCTGCATCTGCTGTTGCCAAGACTAACAAACTCTTGCCTATCAGTCAGATAGGACTTGAACCACTGGAGGGCAGTGCCAGAGGTACCCAGCATGTTCTCCATTCTGGACAGTAGAATGTCATGTCTGACAGTGTCAAATGCTGCACTGAGGTCTAACAGAATTAATATGCTGGTTTGTCCAGAGTCTGCTGCCATAAGCAAATCATTGGTTACCTGTAGCAGAGCAGTTTCACAGCTGTGCTGCGCCCTGAAACCAGACTGAAAGGGTTCCATCAAATTATTAGAGGTTAAGTAATTGGTGAGTTGGGAGGTTACAACATGCTCAGGAACTTTTGACAGAAAAGGTAAGTAGGAAATAGGCCGAAAATTGTTAAGATTGTCAGCATCAAGGCCAGACTTTTTTAACACTGGGGTTACAGAAGCGATTTTAAAAGTGAGCGGCACAGAGCCAGTGTCAAGGGATGAGTTTATTATTGTTGTAACAGTCGGGATTATGGCATGAAAGCAGGATTTAAGTAGTGTGCTAGGGATGGGGTCCAGTACACAAGTAGACAGTTTAATAAACTGTCACTCCATCCAATTAATCGTGCCCAATACTGCAGGAATAAACTAATGCTCATGGGACCTTGAATCGCATTAGGAAGTTTTAAGAATGTAATGCATTTTTAAAAGAATCAAAGAGGAGATCATGTTGGACAAGTTTGTGGATGTAAGCACTAATCAATATTAATAACAAATCATAAATGCATTCCTGGTTAGTGAATTTCCCATTGGGATTAATAAAGTATCTATCTATCTATCTATCTATCTATCTATCTATCTATCTATCTATCTATCTATCTATCTATCTATCTATCTATCTATCTATCTATCTATCTATCTATCTATCTATCTATCTATCTATCTATTACATTGCCTATGGCATAGAAAAAACACAGATTCATGAAAAGTAACCTTGGTATCTGAAAACAGATATAAAGTTTTAAAGGTCTGTCAAAAGTGTCTATTAATCCTTTTCCCAGACACACTTGTTCCATTACAACATCAAAAGATATGAGAGTTTATTCAAGAGCAAGGCAGGAAGTAATCCTGGACTGGACACCAATTCAAACCATTCTACACCCTGAAACAAACTAATGAGACATGTACTGTACTTGTAACAGAAACCTTGACAACCTTTAACAACTATCTGAATGAGATAATGGAACAGTTTAGCTATTGAACATTCAAACAAGTCTGATGGACTGAATAGTCTCCTTCTCATTTTGTCAGAATTCTTATGTTAATATGTTCTTAGTTGCCTGTGATGACACAGTGGTTAGTTCTGCTGCCTCGTGGATGCAGCATCCTAGGTTCAAATTCCACACCAATTCATTGTGTAGGGTTTTCATATTCTTTCCATTTCTCTGAGGTTTTTACCCACCAAAGAAGTGCAGGTTAGGTAAATTGTCATAACTATGGTTGTGTATATCCATGGCTTATATTGGAGTAGTGCTCTGTCCAGGGCTATTTATATCTTTTTGCCATGTGCTGCCAGAATAAGCTCTTATTCACCCTGACCCTGAATTTCATGGTTTTGAGAATGTTTATGTCTATGCAGTCAAACCTACCCACATAGCTTGGGTTTGTACAATGAAAGGACATATTGTACCAGGAGAAATCCTAAATAGGCACAGTGTTCCCAGTTAGTGATCAAGCTGGAAATCAAATCCCTATAATTTAAACTAAACAGTACCAATGCCATTGTGCCACCATTAAGCATCATATTTCCAAATTGCATGTCTTGAGGAATGAAACACTATTGTTATAACTGCATTTTTTTTACTTTTTGTTTGTTTACCATTCAAGTACAAATCCGTTTTAAAGTAAGTAGGGTTAATGGTATTAAAAAAATACAGATCATCTTGGACTAAGACTTACACTGATTTTGAAGGGTGGCATCATGGGTAGTATTGCTGTTTTACAGATTCAGAGTCCTGGATTTGAATCCCATGCCTGTCTTCTGTGGTGCCTGTATGTTATCCCTGTGGGAGTATTGCACTCTGGCTTTCCTTTGACATACCTAAAGACATGCATGTTCTGTGAATTGTTGATTGTCAGTTCCAAACTGGCCCACATGAGTGAGCCATGAGATAAACTGGACCCTGGCCAGTGCTGTTATCAGCCACCCCCATAACCTTGAAGATTTAAGAATGTTATGTTACTTTTTTTAGGAATAGCATTAAAGAATATGGCAAATTAATTTAAAATCTTCAGAAAATCACTATAAAGAAGGGATCTGCTGCAATATATTTGCTTAACAAATTAAACACTATTCTCTTTAATCTCACATCTGAAAAAAACACACAAAAAGCTTTTATTTTTGATGTCTTTGCCATTCCATAGAGCATATAACTGGTGCAGAAAACTCTCTTTTGTAATGCAGATAATGTTGAAAAGTGTTCCATCTCCCTGAGACACAGAAATTAATTAAGTAAGTTCAGTAAATGGAATAATGGAAAAAGTAATTAGAAAGTTAAAAAAACTAGCTATGTTGCCGTTATAAATTTAAAAATATTTTATATTTGATATCTCTTGCCTTAGGTGTACCATTAGCATTAGTCCTACGCCTTTGGCATCCTTGTGTATTTCAGTCTGTCTTAACTGACGTTTCCTGTCTTGATCGTGTTCCTGTAAAGCCTGATCCTCAAACTCTGTCATTTTGAGGCACATTGCTCACCTCCTGTTTGCTTATTGATTACCACCAATGGTAGACGGGCCCCCATTACCTGCTGTGAAAACATCATTCATATTCTTGCAAATAGTTTCCACATTTAAAAGTGACTCTCAACATTCCTCCCATGCCTTTTTGTTTTGTGCTTGAGTGTGGCATCCTCTCTTTCCTGGTGCTTCTTGACTCAATCATGTTTGACTGAGCAACTAAAGTCAAACTGACCAATCAGATTGGTTGGAGGTGCTGGACATACATGCAGACATCACCCAGACAGCAGTGTTTTATTATGTAGTAGATTTGCTCTTCATCAAAATCTCAACATCACTATGATCAGTTTCAAAGTGAGGCTCCAATATTACTTTTGTATTATCAGCCTAGCTGGTTTGTGCTCTACTTCTAATGCTTTTGGAATAGACTCTGGCACTCATGGCCCTAAATTGGATTAAGCAGATGCAGTAATGGATGTATGGATGTTATTTTCATTTTTAGTACTTTTATAAAGAGAGGCACAAGACAGGGATGTGATTTATGTTGCTGCATCATGACAGTTTATGGTCAGGCTTTACAGATATATGTTATTTTCATATGTGAGTTTTCCTCTGAGTGCTCCAGTTTCTTTCTTTTTCTTTTGTCTTGTTTATTCTATTATTTTTTTCTTAACCTTACAAATGTCCCTTAACTTTTTCTCATGTATCAAAATTGTAATTGCACCAGACTGAAGTTTTCTTTTTCTTTTTATTATAGAATGTAATTTAACAGAGATCAGTTATTTTGACAATATGACCCTTTTTCCTCTTTTTAATTAATTACAGTTATTAATTCTTGTCTGTAGAAGTGTGTAAAATTGAGTCAAACACAGAAAGCAGAGTGTTTTGGTGTGATGAACCCTATCAGAATTGGGTGATGTTAAGACTGGTGTTCCACAGGGGTCAGTGCTGGGGCTGCTGCTATTTTCAATATCTATAAATGATTTGGATAGTAATGTAAGTAACAATCTGGTTAAATTTGCAGATGATACCAAGAGAGTTGGATTAGCAGATAATTTGGAATCCATTTTATCATTACAGAAGGACTTGGACAGCATACAGGCTTGGGCAGATTTGTGGCAAATGAAAATTAATGTCAGTAAATGTAAAGTATTACATGTAGGAAGTAAACATGTTAGGTTTGAATACACTGTGGGAGTCATAGTGGGCTCAACACTATCAACTCCCAGACAGTGTTCAGAAGCCATTAAGAAGGCTAACAGAATGTTAGGTTATGTGTCACAATGTGTAGAGCACAAGTTCAAGGAGGTTATGCTGAAGCTTTATAACTCACTGTTGAGGCCTCATCCGGAGTACTGTTTGCAGTTTTGGTCTCCAGGCTACAAAAAAGACATAGCAGTACTAGAAAATGTCCAGAGAAGAGCGACTAGGCTGATTCCAGGGCTACAGGGGATGAGTGATGAGAAAAGATCAAATGAGCTGAGCCTTTTCAGTTTAAGCAAAAGAAGATTAAGAGGAGACATGATTGAAGTGAATAAAATTATGAAGAGAATTAGAACAGTGGATTGAGACTCTTATTGTAAAATGAGTTCATCAAAAAACACAGGGACAGAGTTGGAAACTTGTTAAGGATAAATTTCACACAAACATTGGAAGTTTTTCTTTACACAGAGATCCATAGAAACAAGGGTTAATTTACCAAGTAGAGTGGTAGACAGTAGGACTTTAGGGGCTTTCAGAATCAGAATTGATGTTATTTTGGAAGAATTAAGTGGATAGGACGGACAAGCTTTTTTGGGCTGGATGGGCTCTTCTCATCTAGATTGTTCTAATGATCTAACAGAAGAAATTTCTAAATCAGGCTGATTACATGAGCAAGAGGCTGTGGTCATCATCATGTAGTGTGTCTAGTGGTCTAATACAGTGCCTTCTGTGGCTGCTTCAGGTCCCTGTAGATTTTATAAGCAAACAACAATTAATGGTGCTATGGGAACACCTTTATGCCAGTGGTGTCCAGCTCCAGTCCTGGAGGGTGCAGAGGCTGCAGATTTTTATTCTAACCATCCTCTTAATTAGTGACCAGTTGATGTTAATTAACTTCTTTTGCCTTAATTTTAATTGACTTGACACAGACCCCTGAATTGTTTCTTTTTTCCTAAATTAGCAGACAAACAATAATGAGACATGAAACGAGCCAAAACATGACTCGCTAACCTGTGCCCTTCACACAATATCTGAAAATAAAGAAAGGTAATGGTCTCAGTGTTCTTAGAAAAAAGAAAGTCAGCAGTTTTGGAAATGTCTGTTGTGGTAGAATGAGAGCAGCAACAAACCATGGAATTAAATAACATGTTTAATTAACAATAAGAATGGGCTTCTAATTAAGATAGAGTAAAGTTGGAGTAAAACTGGTTGGAGTTTGAAGCCCTGGCTTAGCTGGTCATCTGTTGGCTCCCTTCATATCTCATTTCTGTTTGGCTGCCATTTAATGAAGAAAAGAATCATTTTAGAGCACTGAATCCTTAAAAATGATGCTATTACAATTAAGGGAAAAAAAATTAATTAGCAGTGAAAGCTGGTCACTGATTAGGAAAAGGGTTAGAATTAATGCGTGCAGCCACTGTGGCTCTCCTTGATCGGAGCTGGACACCCCTGCTTTAGACAGTATGATTCAACATTCCAAATACTACAATTCAATTCTTAGGAACATCAAGAGTAAGGGAGGCTCTTCGTTTTTAGTTTAGCCATAGCAAGTAATGCTGCTGGTTGTTAATACACTAATGGGATATCTACTGTATATGCAAATTGGGTGAGGATATAGACTTTTAACTAGTTGGTGGATGTGACTTTGCATAGTAATATAATGCTCTCAGTCTGTGATCATCCATCCAAGACTGTAAATTAGAAGTTACTTATTACCAAAGAACTAATTTCTCTTGTAACTACAAAAGGAAAGAAGCAAAGAGCACTTTACATACCACATAACTTAATTCACTTTGACTCATTTGACAGTGGCTTGGCATTCTAACTGTAAGTCAGTTGATTTGTTCTTAAAAGTTGTGAGGGACAACACGAGAGGATCAGTGTCCCAGCTGGACTTGAGCTGGGATCCTTACCTGGCCAGGTTACCAAATAAAATGTGGAAGGACAGGGGAGAGCAATACATACAGGATATTATCTCCCCCCATATGCATGATGGCAGCATCCCTGGGCCTTAGTACTCATTCAGACACCCACAGGGAATGTCGGGAATTGTACTGCAATAGCACAACCCTGCTGGGATCCATTGGTGCCACTAGACGGTGCTGCAGGGAGTTACACTCCCTATTCTTTGGGACTTGGCCCAGAAGTGCTTCCAGCATGCAAAGCCCTGGCATCAGAAGTACTCCTGGGTCTTGTGCAGGTGAGTTGGAGCCAGGAATGGAGACAGGCAATACTCCTCTCAGAGGAGCAACACTGCAGTAAAGAGAGGAGAATAGAAAATACAACTTGTATAATTATTTGTAAAGGTATTTTATAATAAATCCCTTTATTTTGAACCTAGGACTTGTTTTCTGGGTTCTTGATTGGGGTTTGGGGGTCTGTGGCACCCCTCAGCTTTCATAAGGTACAATTAATCTTTTGGCTACTGACTAAGCTTCTGTCTCACATTGGAGTACTAATGATGAAGGGTACTTGTCAACAACTTTAAGAAGTTTGAGTTCCCAAAACTGAACCAGTGATGGGCTTGTTGCTTTTGTTTCTGAGATGAGCAGAATGTTAAGTCAACTACTCATTTCTAGACCTTTTGCAGCACATTGTTTTTTTAGTGTTCAGAAAAAGAAGATGGTACAAACAGCTGCTGTGGAAAAATAGTATTGGATTGGACAATTATAAAGATTATTCTATTCTATAGGATAATAGAAAAGTGAGGCCTTTAAGAGAAACTGTCATGTTCCAGTTCAAATTTTGGTGAAAATAGAGCAGATAGTTGAGAAGAAGGAGTATGAGAAACATTCTATAAAAGGCAGGAATTACAGCTGCGATAGGTAGCAGTCTATCACTTCTGCACACATCTATGGCCAATTTTGAATTGTCAATTAAAGTAACAGAAATGTCACTGGTACATGACAGTAAAACTTGTATACACAGATAATATCCAAACAGAAGAGGGAGAATATACAAACACTATGCAGACAATGGCAGCTTAATCTACGGAACAGTGGTGCTATCCACTGTATCACTGTGTTGTCCTGCTGTTGAAAAGTTTGGTGTTATTATATATAAAAAATGTTGTACACAAAAATAAAAAGCTATAGATGGTTTTGCAGGGGAAGGACACACAACAATTATTTGTACAGAAGTAAAAAACAGAATGCCTGGAGGAATGTGACACGTTACATTAGGATGTAGGGTTGTAATTTTAGAGACAGACCACAGTCATATACAGAAAAGGAAAACCTCATAAATGAACCTTATAGAAAGCAAAGAATATGAGGAAGAGGTTGATAGAGAAGGCTTTTTTGTCTACTTGAAAGAAAGAATGATGAAAAATCTTAAGGAGAGGATATAGGATGAAAAATTATTTTATCCACACAATAGGAACAATAGTGTCAGTTAACAGTCCAGTTGTGAGCTCTGAAGCAGCAGAACAGACCAATTCTGAGCTCTTTCATTACTACTGATAATATAACAGTATTAAAATAAGAGCATGGCAGGCCCAGAATGAAGAGGAAAAGAAGAGTATGTTAATGGAATTGTGAAAACAATAGCACAGAGTGAAGATTCAGAGGGAAGGAATAAGGGAATATTTCTTTCTTACCTTAGGTGATATCAGCATACCGAATATGACATGAAAAATAAGAAACTTTTTAAAATTAATAAGAATGAACAGTCAATAAGCTGATCAAAGGGAAATGACAATGTTTTAAATATTGAAGTAAATATCAAGATCACCTAATTAAAAGTAAGAAGAAATTATGTCAACAGAAAAAGAGAAATGCTAAGAGTAGTGGGAGTATCACAGTAAAACAGAGACTAATTTTATAAAAGACAAAGAAAGACCAAAAGAATATTGGTAAATCTGTAGTTTAAAAGTGTGTAAAATGCTAATAAGGAAAAAGAAAGAAGAAATCTTTAAAGTACGAAGTCCTATCATGAGATACTGTAAGTGTTATCATGGGGGGAAAATGAGCTAGGAAAGTTATAAAAGTAACATAACATTCTCACACCTATTTAATTTTGTTCAGGGTTACGGAAAGGCTGAGTTTATCTTAGCAGAGTCAGTGTTAAATAGAAACCAATCCACGATGGGAGACTGATCCATCAAAGGGCTTACCGGGAAATAATATTAAATATTTTTTGTAGCAATAAGTCATATTTATATAACATATGCAACTACATGCATTAGTAGACTGCATGAAATGCCCTGCTTTTTTAAACAGCACTTTACAATATCATGTAGTTATAAATGCAGCCCAAATATGGTTGTGGTGGCTCAGCAGCTTTCATAGACAGCAGAGTCCAACTCAAAGGATGTTAAAATAACACCGATTGATTTGATATTGTTAACTATGGTCAGCTGTGTTTTAAACATAGAAAAGTATTGTAAGAAGTACCCAACTGAAGTCTGCTGAAGTCACAAAGTAAAACTGACAGTTACTTCAGACCAGGATGGAGTGTAGGAGTCAGATTTAATAAGCTAGTGTACGCACAAAAAGAGGCTTCGGTGCGTAGCTTTCCACACAAACGTCAGGGTTTATAAAAGTAAACTTGATGGGAGAATGTGCGTATGTTTACAGCAACCTTGATCTTTCATACGCAATATTTTAGAGAAACTTGGAAATAAACGCACCCTTGATCAAGCAATGCAGCAGAATTGCAGCCAAACCAGCTAAATGATGACTCATGCACATATTAATTCATGTCACTGAGTCATTATTAGAACATGTGTTAATGTGACAAACATATTAAACCTTAACGGTGATTGATATAACATACAGGCTCTATTTTAGTTCCCTTTTAACATGGCCAATATTGCAGAAGAACTTTTTTGGTTTTTCATCAGTTTATATAGCCTACCTGTTGTCACTCCTCACAGAACTAGTCAACAGGTCAGGGATATCTCAGGAAAACTTCACTCTATCATTCCTGCTGCACTGAAAGCCATTAACCGACTGTCAAGGTGGTACATTCAGTTTTTGTACGGTGTGGGTGTGCATGCATAAAACATAACAGGCTTTTTGCCTACATAAAAAGGCAATTTGTAGCAGTGTCTGTAATTGGAGCAGGGCATCTAGCGAGAATGAAGCTACTTTTGTTAACTGTGATCAGTTACATTCCATTAACATACAAGTCATCTGTGATGCCATGATGAGACTGACAAACTTTGTGGCAGGTGGCCTGGGTCAACTCATGATCTTTAATTTTGTGGCAGACATGATGGTACTATTATGTGATGGATGGCTTGTTTTTTAAGAAAATAGATGAACCCCCCATTTTTCATATGGTCTGTAATATTCATTGTAACAGCAATCGTGTCATTACATTGTCAAGTGATAGTGGCTTCCTCCTCAGATGCAAGCACCTGATGTCTTTCCAACCAACAAGGCGCAGAGTAGAGGCATTACCATGAAACACATCCTCTTGATGCATTCAGTAGCAGATCAACATGATACATCAATAGGGAGGCTTGTCTACCAGCCAATGAGGGACTGCTGCATTATGATTGGATATGTAGAAGACCGATTAGCATAGCCCATGGTTGTATGTAATTAAACATTTTTAATTAAAAATAAAAAGTTTGTTTAGCAAAAAAACTGATTCCCCCCCCAAAAAAAACCTTAATAACCACCATATCAGGTATATAGTAGGGTAAATACAATCTCCTATGTCTTAACTATAGTAACAGTATCACACTTAGTTATCCACTAAATGACAACAGCAGAGTGAAATTACCAAAAGAAAAAAACTATAAATGTGAAATGACCAATATTAGCATAAAACCACAATCAATATTAGTCCATGAAAGGAAAAAAGCAACTGAATTACATTTCCTAACTAGCTATTTGAATCTAAAAAAAAAAACAATAATTCATTAAAATTGTTCAAATATCTAAGAACTTGGAAAAGAACCGATTTATTGTATAATGGGAAATGGCAAAAGTAACGCTAATCTTATAGATATTAATTTTGGTCTCAAGATACACAAAACCATAAGTTTCTTTTCACACACAGATTACAGTAACAATATCCCCAAATCCGTCTTTGTCTTATGTTCTACCGCTAAATCACTCTAAGAGCGTGGTGTACTTTTACTCAGTCTTTGCCATTATCTGCAAAATCAAAATGATTGAGTGCCATAGTTCCAACACAGTGCGGCCCTTTTTGAATGCCCTGCAGCTCCAATTTTTTTCTTCTGTATTAACTAGTTAAATAGATCCAACACCTTTTAGCTGCAGGCTGATAATGTCCATTCTTTACAATAATAATGTACAGATAATGCAGCAGTGAGGTTGTTTTTAGTGTAATTTTAATATTGAGAACATTTTTTTCCACTCTGTGCTTATGAAGCTACCCTTAAATAATTCCTTTCTTCTTCAATTCACTTCCACTTTTTTATTTTTAAAGGTTTACATTCAGTTTACCTCAGCCAACAGGAGATGTGTACTGGTGTATGAGCAGCTTGCTCCCCTGGAGTTTTAACTAATTTGTATTGTGGATCTGAGTGGCTGACGGATGAGTAAAAGTGTAAAATATAAGCAAAATATAAATTTAAGTTAAATTATTTTTTCATTAAATTCGTTAGTCAGTCATTTTCTAACTCGCTTCTCCTGAACAGGGTCGCGAGGGGTCTGCTGGAGCCTATCCCAACTAGCAAAGGGCAGGAACAAACCCTGGATGGGGCACCAGTCCATCACAGGGTGAACACACACACACACACACACACACACACACACCCCAGCCACATACTAGAGACAATTTAGCATTGCCGGTTCATCTTACCTGCATGCCTTCGGGCTGTGGAAGGAAACCCATGCAAACACAGGGAGAATATGCAAACTCCACTCAGGAAGGACCCACTGTGCCACCATGCCCTCCCTCATTCCTTCCGTGACATTTTCATAGCACCATTTTGTTTTAGAGTTTTTTTTATTGCAGATGACGTGACACCATTTTTGTGTGTCTTTTTAAGGCAGCAAGCATATTATTTAAGGCTGTTTCTGGATAATAAAAACAGTGTGCAGTTAGCCTCTGGAAGATATTGTGGTCTGAAGGGTTGTAACAGCATAACAAATCCCAGACACAACTTCCTTCCCTCATAGTGACACATCACAGTACAACCTGACAATACCGTCAGTTGTTTTCTTTGCTCCTTCTGCTTTCCTCCACTTCTCACCTCTAAGTGTTGTCCATCTCCTCTCCTGACTGTGACTCTCTGGGCCAAACGGAGGGGTCACTTGTAACACCAGGCCTGGGAGAACATCCTGTGCCTAATCCATTGCCTCCAATAAGCACTTCCAGGCCAGGCAAGACCACCCTGGTTCTTTTACAATCAATATCTGTCAGTTCCAACTGGCAGCCCTCACAGAACCCAACATTGCAGCCCCATGGGATCATAACTCCCATAACTCCATGTGGGTGTCCATACTGTTTATTGCAAGATGGATCACTGCCACCAAGTGTACGGGGGTCTGGTGCACTGCTCATAGCAGGCAGTCTCCCACTGCTCTGTCTTTCCAGTCTCATAAGCACATCCAAGGTGTTCCTCTGTGCAAGACAAAATAAACAAAAATAAGTATAACCTCAGTGGTAACAGACAGACACAACCCAAGTTATCTTATGATGTCCTGATGTCCTGTCTAAATTGCCCACTATAACCTGGTCATTCTGGCCACCTAATCATCCACTATCTCACTCACTTCTTTGCCACCTAATAGCACATGTGCAGTGAGCGTACTGGTGCAAAAATGCCTTCTGTCACATCATCCTGGTAGATACTACCGAACAGTGGTGGCAGAAGTGGCTCCCTACTCACTATGAAAATGCACTTTTAGTAGTGAGAAAAGCTCTATATACATGTAAAGATTTGTTATTATTATTATAATATATACAATCACATATATGTGATTGGGAGACAACCTCTGGTATAGCAGTGCTGAAGTGTCCATCCGTATCCATGTTTTGGCATAGAAGGGGAATATCACAGTTCTCACTTTGACCTTCCTTTATTATGTTCTCCCAGCCAGGCAAGAGTTCTGGATCCCGGGATATTTAATGAATAAGAACTTTGGTTGTTTTTCTTTTTTTCTTTTTCAATAAGATGCTGCAGATGTTCTGTCAGACAGTTGTGGCGAGTGCCCTCTTCTACGCGGTGGTGTGCTGGGGAGGCCGCATAAAGAAGAAGGACACCTCACGACTGGACAAACACTGGTGAGGAAGGCAGGCTCTATTGTAGGCATGGAGCTGGACAGTTTGAAATCCGTGGCAGAGTGATGGGCACTGAGCAGGCTCCTGTCAATAATGGAGAATCCACTGCATCCACTGAACAGTATCATCTCCAGACAGAGGAGCCGCTTCAGCGACAGACTTCTGTCAATGTCCTGCTCCACTGACAGACTGAGGAGATCGTTCCTCCCCCACACTATGCAACTCTTCAATTCCACCTGGTTTGGTAAACATTAACATTATACAAAGTTATTGTCTGTCTGTATACCTGTATTGTTATCACTCTTTAATTTAATATTGTTTTTTATTAGTATGCTGCTGCCGGAGTATGTGAATTTCCCCTTGGCATTAATAAAGTATCTATCTATCTATCTATCTATCTATCTATCTATCTATCTATCTATCTATCTATCTATCTATCTATCTATCTATCTATCTATCTATCTATCTATCTATCTATCTATCTATCTATCTATAGCTACAGTATAGTTTCTATCATATTTTTATTTTGGTACTTTTATTTTTGTTTTATTTTCTGTCTTTTGACCTCTTTTGCATATAAAAGACTGGCTTGATTTCCTGGTGACTGGTAGTTTTGTCTTTCAGTCTTTCCTCATTCTTGGCAGAATAATTTGTGGTATTTTTGGTTTTTGGTGGCCTTGGATTTAGAATCTTGTCACTGAATTACTATACGTATTAATAAATCATTTTCTACCACTTTATGTTTAGTGTTTATATCCTTCTGTTAAAAGGATCGTGATATGATTTTTTGGAAAGACCGTCCACCCCTAATTTGATTAATCAAGTTTTCAAATTTATGTAGGATTCATTAACCCTTTGGCGAGCTACTTGGAAAGGGGTAGCTCGCAAGCGACATGTTGGAGACCCCTGCTCTAGCGTGTGGTCTCAGAGCAGGCCCATCAGGTTTATGGGAAAAAGAGACATAAAATGGACTAATAGGTGGGGAGTATGAACCTTTTTTGCATGCACCTAGGATAAGTCTGCAGGGCCATAGCCTTTGCAATGCATTAAATATTCAACAACACATTTGTGACTGTGAAAATCCAAAATAGATTGTACAAACATACAGTGAAAGTTCATAACTCACAGTGAAAGTTCATAAAAATACTGTGTTACACTTGGTAATGAGGATGAGACAGAATAAGAATCCATTAACTAAGAATGATAACCTTAGAACCCATCACTTGATTCAGAAAAGATATTTGTTTTTTTTAACAGTGATTCAATTAAGCTCTCAATAGTCAATATGTTGTCCTAATTCTCAACCCTTTTTCTTCACAAAGAAAAACAGAGCATTAATTAGACTATTTGATGGGATAATAGACTCATTTTGTAGGTTTTCCTGTATACATTCCTCCATTGTCTCACTCTGTGGTTTTGACAAAGTATAAATCCTCCTTTCAGGGAGAATGGCTTCTAAAAGGAGTTTGATAACACAATTTTAAGTCCTATGCAGGGGAATTCCAATGATTTTTCTTTATTGAATACATTTTGAAATTCAAAAGTGTTGCTGGGTAACAAGGAGACAGTGTTGCAGAATATGGAAATACAGGTAATCGTTTGGAGACAGTTCTTTTCAGATTCTTTACTCTTCATAGCATTTGTCTGCCACTTTATTACTAGATTATGCCATTGATGGCAAGGATTGCTTAATATTAATTATGAAAAAGATGACTGCAAAATAAACTAAGTTACAATTTCTTAATGCAAGAACTCAATACCCAAGGTAAGAGGTGGCGTAAGATATTCTAACAACTCCAACCCAATCAGTTTAATATCCACTGACAGAACAAAAGGAATGTATATGAGGGATACAATACTTCAATAACTTTCAGTTACTCTAACAGCTCAGCTTAAGAAATTCTCTGTAGCTCCTGAATCAAAGAGTGCCATAAAATGCCTCTGGAATTGTTGCTGGAATTTGTATAAAACCTTTAAAGAGGGATCGACAACAAGTGCCCACCCCCATCAACCCTCAAACAGAGTGGACACTTTTTTCTACCTTGAACCTTAGGGGAGCTCCCTACCACATATTCAACATTTCTTCACAATAAAAGCATAATTTCTCTCTTACACATCTCTGTCTTTTCTAGTTCCATCAGTTCTACATCTGATTGGTTTTCTGAAATTTGTGCATAGCTCCCCTCTCTTGTCTGTGTTCAAGTGTTTGTTCTAGTATGCAGGTACCTATTTTTTTCAAAATCTACAGTATCATTTCATCTAGCGTATTTCCCACATAAAACAATTGCTCTGTCTGATTTTAATTTTTGTATTTTAGTTTTGTTTATAATGTGTGTTTTATCTATTGTTCGGTGTTCTTAAGTGTTTAGAAAGGTGCCTACGAATAAATAAAATGTATTATTATTATTATTATTATTATTATTATTATTATTATTACTATTATTATATTGGCTAGCCATCCTATCCTTTTTCTCCATTGCTAATTCCTTTTAAAATATTTGTATTAGGGACGCTTCATCCCAGCTCACTTCTGTTGCTAACATTCTGAATGTTGCAATGCATTCAGTTATAGGTTTGTTCCCTTGTTTATACTGTGATTGGCAACTACCTCCAAAAGAACAGGCACATCAAAAACCCTATAAAATTCCCTGACAAAGCTGTCAGCCGATTAATAATGACGATTTATGTAGAACATAGTTGACGTCCATTCCAGGTGATTTTCAGTTAATAGTGTCTTCAAGATTACCATACTCATTGTGTCAGTGGGGTAAGCCTGTGATTGAAGTTCAAAATTAATTCTGCCCTGATTTAGAAACCCATAACGAGGTTGCAGCTTAGGAGTAGCATTTCAATGATGGGAAAAAATATTGAATTGTCCAACTACCTGCTGCAATGAGTCGATGATCTCTGTCATCTGTTTTCTAAGCACATTCACTTCATCCTGAAGGTGTCGTAACTTTTTTGTATCATCTCATATCAGGGTCATTCAATTACAACTTTATTATTTATGACCCGAAATTCTATTCTGCCATCAGTAAGGCTGGTTATTTTGAATTGTAGCAACCAGAGGATAGAAGTAAAATTAGAAAGAGCTGCCAGTCCTTTCACTTTATTTACAGATCATAAAAACCTTAGTTTTTAAAAATCGCTATGAGATAAAATGCTCGTTAGGCACATTAGTCTCTTTTCTTTAGCCATTTTAGTTTTTTTTTCATTATGTATTGTCCAAGTCAGTATAACTTAAAGGTTTTTAACCTTAAGGTTTATTACAGCAGTAATATTTGAACTTCGAGATAATTTACAGTAATCACTGCAGGCTGCCTGGGTTACTTGTCTGCTTCCTGGAGATACTCCAGATGAAAACTATTTGTACCTGAATCAGACCTCTGGCGGGAGGTCTTGAACTGAACTCTTCTTCTTTCCTTGGCCATCCTAGCATTTCTAAAACTGCTATATTAAAAGACATTTTTGGTGGTATGCAGTAAATACGGACATAAAAGACTTTGTATTGAACTGTGAGGCACATTGTAAGTCCAGGTCTCACTCTGGTGCTCAGTTGGGCTTATTGTGTCCGATTCCCCAGCCTACCTGTCCATGGAAATAGATTACAGTAGATTTTATTACTGATATTTCACCCTCAAAAGGTCAAGTTGTGGTAGGTCAATTCTCTTGGAATGTTCATTTTCCCAAAAAAGCTTCCCACCATTAAACAGTTAGTAGGCACTTAGGCACAGCAGCACCAACATTGCACGAGGGTCAGCTTTTATAATATTATCTGAAACGGAATAAACAGACGGTGGGCTGTGATTCATGTTTTCACGTCGACTGTGATATCTGACCACTTTCGAGTGTCACCGCCATGCTTCCTGCCATTAAACAGTTAGTACACATATTCATACATCAATACTTCAGATTGCTTGGTCTTCCAAGATCTTCTCCAGTTGCAGCCCTCAATTTACCTTTAAAGTGTGGCAGGAATTTTGCTCAGAAGTTTGTATCCCAAGTTATGCTCCTGATGATGACTTGGAATGTAGTGGACAGTTTGAAAGAGTTAATCAGGACTTGGTGAAATTTTTACACCAACATGTACCAGAAATTCCTTTCAATATGATTGGTATGATATGCTTCCTCTTGCCAATTTTTTCACAATATTCTGTATAATTTCTTGATTGAGATGTCTCACTTTCAGTTTCAATTTGTTTTTTGGCCTTGTGTTTTGCATTATATTTCAGCCTGTATTATGATGCCATCTTTCAAACTTTTTGCAAAACTTACATATACTGAGTAAAGGTTAGGAAGCACTTGTTGATGGATATGGCTTCTACCAAACTCCGTGCTGAACAAAGAAGAAAAATGTCTCCTAGGTTTCAAATTGGACAGAAGGTATGGTTTGTGACTCAAGCATTGTGCCTCAATGTGCCATCCTGTAAGCTTGGTCTGCAGTATATTGGGCCTTATATCATCACAAGACATAGTTGGTCCTGTTGCTTTGCTATGCCTTTTCACTGCTATGTTCCCCCTGTTTTCATGTGTCTCACTTGAAGTCAGTATAATCTAGCAAGTATATTGTTGTCAGGTTACCTCCTTTATCTATTTTGATGGATGGTGATCATGAATATGAAATTTTGAAAATTCTTGATTCTTGTAAAAAGGATTTCCTTATTCATTGGAGAATTTATGGTCCTGACGTTCACTGCTGAGTACATGATGTGCATGTTCAACCTTTGAATCTTTTATAATCCCTATAAGCCTGCTGAATATAGTCATTTATTTTAACATCTAGTTTTTCTTTATTTTATAGAAGCCATTTTGTTTAAAAGTTTGTATTCAAGTTAAACGCATTTCTGGTAATCACCTGGGGCCTCATGTATAAACGGCGCTTTCGCACAAAATGTTGCATACACTGTTTCCACGCTCACTTTGAGATGTATAAAGACTAAACTTTGCGTAAAGCCGCGCACATTTTCACACCAGGGCCCCCCCTTGCGGAAGCACTATTGCTGCTGGTTTTGCAAACTGGCGGCACCCAGTGTCAAAGCAGTGCTACTGTTTCTGTGGTCTGCTTTTCTTTTTTTACCACACTTCTTTTAACTTCACCTGTTTATTGTCTGGTACAAATCTTGTACTCAATATTTAACCCACTTCCTATTGTGCAAATGACTGGAAATTTTGCACACTTACTTACTTCCGATGACAATACATGCATCAATAATCAGTTTCACTAACTGATCAATTAATCCATGTTAATTAAGAAATGAAATTTTCATATGAAGGATAGTTAAAGATTTCACCAACAGATGGCGCTAGTAATGGATAGAAATATTAAACGAATTGTTAAAATATTGATTACAAAATTATACTAAAACCCAAGAATAAAAACTTGAAAATAATATATATATATAAAATACTTTTTAAAAACCATGCTTATATTAATTTAAAAAGTGTACTCAAAAGTAAAAAATAAGTCTCTCATACATCACTCGTAAAATAAAAGCATGGGCGCTTTTGCTAAGATTTTATTGATTGATGAAAAGTGCCCACGCTTTTATTTTACGAGTGATGTATGAGAGACTTATTTTTTACATTTTAGTACACTTTTTAACTTAATAAAAGCGTGGTCTTTAAAAAGTATTTTTTTATATATATGTTATTTAGATTCACATCTATGATGCAGGCTTTATCAAATGTACTGAAATTAATTGCATATTGTTTACAAACTTAATTCACTTGATTGTAATCATTCTGTACCAATATAATGGTGCACGGAATGGCCAAATTATTCCAACTACCATAGCTGCTTTAGTGTTGTTAGAGGACAACGCAAATGGAAGAATCAGATGAGAGTGCATATTTATAGATGATGATGATGACTGGCTTCTAAGTTGATTTCGATTTCAAAGAGTTGTCCTCTTGGAGCTGTGTGCTGAACTGGCGCCAGCTTTACAAAGGCAGACTTTGAGAAATCATGCTCTACCTGCCCCTTTCAAAGTTCTGTCCACCCTTGGGTTTTTAGCCACAGGAGTTTTTAAGCATGAACTGGGTGACCGATCTGGTATTTCACAAACATCAATGAGTCTTATAGGACAGTATTATCTGTTGTCATCTAGATAGATTAGATTTCTTTACTCTGTGGTTGAACTGGCAAAAGTACAATTTGAAGCAACTTCAGGTTTTCCAAATGTAATCAGAGCAGTCAGCTGCACACATATTGCTATTGCAATGACGCCGGACAAGTTACATCAGCCAGGGATGAATCACCAAAAGAATGAGCTGGCATTACATCATATATAGCCAGAGAACCTATAAAAATGGCAGCTCCTCACAATCGCAGGTGTTTTTTCCAACTAGTGTGGCAAAAGGCAATCAATCCTTTTAAGGATAGCAAGTCACTTCAAAGTAAAGAGCAGAGAATTGATCCGTTGTGGTGCTCCATCGCTACGCTATAAATGCCCCGTCAGAGAATTAATTTGCTTTTGTAAATAGAAAGCATTTCCACTCTATTAATGTGCTGCTCTGTAGTGCACAGAAAGTGTGTTGCATTGTGCAAGCATGTACCTGAACAGATGCGCTATGATGAACCTGACTCTGACCTACCAAATGATCATCCAAATCGGACAGCAGAATGTAATTAGCAGAATGTAAAAACAGGTAATCAGATGTATCATTTATTTTTTAACCAATTCATTTAATTTATGGTCAATATAACATAGTACAGTCCTTATATTCCTCAGTTCATTGGCCACATCTCATACGGCATCCAATATTGCATTTTGTGACTCCAGAACAGCGTCTGTCAGCACACGGCCAGATGGCCTTTCAGCGGTTTCCAAGGCAGAGGTGTGTGTGCAGCCAGCACCAGAAGACGTGCTCGGCCCAGCAGTACCATCACCGCCCGAGCATCGCACGGGGCTCAGCTTTTGTAACATTGTCTGAAACAGAATAAACAAACGGTGGGCTGCGATTCGCCTTTTCATGTCGACTTTGATATTTGACCACTCTGGAGTCTCTCCGTCATGCTTTTGTTGCTTATACCACTGTGTAACCCAACAAATAGTACATTTTTCCTTGCCTCCACTTTTCTTTTTTTCACATGCCTTTTTCATTGTTTTTTTAACCAAACACTGAATGGAAAGTAATATTATACTGATTTGCATATTACAATATGCAAATTTCTGCGGGAAGTCAGGGTGTGGCTGTAGGCGCGTGCCCATGCGTTAAAGTTCACGTTTGTTGAGCTTTGTAAAGGGGGAGCGCGCCAAACTTGGCATACGCACAGATTTATGCATCTGGACTTTTTTGTGCACTTCCACTTTCATCTGTACACCATTTTTAATGTGAATTCTATGCACGGCCTTATACATGAGGCCCCTGGAATGTAATGGGCAGTCTTAGAGATTTGGAGAGATTTTTACACAGTACTATAAATTCCTCCTAGTATGATTTGCTTCTCGCCATATTTTTTAACAATATTCTGTATAATTCCTTGATTAAGATGCCTTCTTTTCATTGTCCAATTGGTTTTCAGACTCCTATTTTGCATCATATTTCAATTATACTATGATAACTTCTTCAAACTTTTTGTGGAAATCACAGGTGAAGGTTAGGGAGTTATTCTTTATTTTCGCGAAGCCATTTTGTTTACCACCACAAAGAACAAAAAAAAAAAAAAAAAACTCTAGCACAGGCTAACTTATGCAAAGGTTATTGTAGGTCGTGCTTTGGGTTACAGACTTTCACTTTGTTTATGACTATTCTTCGTTGTCCTGCCCTTAAATACTAAGATGCCTTTGACCCCACTTCCTTTCTTTTTCCTAGCCCTTGCAACCAATTCCTGGCTTTTCCCATTTTCACATAATCACATCTGCGTGCTTTCATGTACTGAAGTGAAAGCTTTAGTCTTACAGTACATAGGTGGGATATGACACAATGTAATGTGACAGAAAACAAGTATAATGATCATAAACTACATGCCTGGAGACTTGCATGCAAGAATTGTGCCACCAGAATAAAGATTAAAAAATAAAACAAATACAGATAAAAAAAAAATTAAAACAAGTGGTCCAGAAATACAACAGACTGCACCCCAGGACCTCAAAACCCCCATTCAAGTATGAGGCCTATCTGGCTTTCATTTTAGTGATGCAACAAATTCAGATGTTTTCACAAAGAGGCAGCAAGATTAACCCTGGGCAGTAGTTCATCTCCACTGGCATTTTAACGTTTGCTTCTGCCTCTCTTGCTAATAGTATTACTCATAGTTTTATGTTTGGTATATTATTTTCATGCTAACTCTTGGCCAAATCAGTCATTGCCATGTGTTAAAACTGCCAATGTTATGTAGATAACACATATTTATGCCCATACCAACCCCACCCAGACATTTTGTTGATTTCATTAGTTCTTTAAGTTAGATCAACACCCAAATATCAATTTCCTATAAGCCCAGCATTGTAAAAAGTACCTATCTTTGCCACTGTATAGATCCTTAGGAAAATAATGATCTGTTTAGTGTTTTACATTGGTTACCTGACAAACTACAAAATGTACAAAAAGCAGTAGATACAACACATATGTGAACAAAACCTAGTGAAAACATTACTCCCTTTTAATTTTCAGATCCACTGGTGGTTTTTCATGATATTTAAATCTATCCATGATCAAACCCCACGCCACCATCTTCCAGAGGGCTGTCTATTCATACAGACTGAAACATTTCTTGTGTTCCACCGAGCTCCACCTTCTACTGTATATATTCCTCCCTTCCAACTCTGGAAGTTCTTCATGGATGAACCTCAAATTTTGTGTTCTTGATCTATTAAAAAGCTTTCTCCTCTTATCTGCTGTAGCTTTTTATGTTACTTTATAAAAATATGACATATATTTTACTGTGCCTACTTTTACTGCATTTATATTATTATTGGTACATTATAGAATAGCTTTTATTCAGCAACTTAATTTAATTTGTCTTTGAGGGCCCAGAAAGACATTTTCTAAATAAAATTGTATTATGTATAACTTTAATCCTTAAAGTACATTGGCTGAATATGCAAAACTTCCTAAATATTTTGTAAGCAACAGCTCTGTTGAACAGCATCATAACTTTTATAGTGGAACTGTGACGTTCACAGCAGAATCTACCACAAATCTACTAGCTTACAAATAGTGTGATGTGCAATAAGAGAAGTCAATCAGGACAGCAGCAATTGTGCATGTGTATAACCTGTATGTCTTCATATCACAGGAGAACTGTTCAGTTAGTGTACGAAGTGGCATGTAGAAACTGGAGGGAGTAGTAAATCTCACAATGCACACAGGACCCCCTACTCCACACTGGCATCCAAGAAGCAAAAGGAGAATGACCTGGGTGATGAACATGCTGTGCTCTCTGCAGTCTTGGGTGAGATTGGGATTGATGACTTCCAACTGCCATGCAAAACCCCACCAAGCATTCAGACATACTGTGGTCGTCTTAGCTGACAGTCATAAACTAGTCAACAATAAAAGGTGAGGCAAGTTTATTGGTTATACAAATATTTATTAAATATAAGATGCATTTATCTTTTTTATATCACATGTTGGGAATGTAGGTATAAAAGTTTGCTGCATGATTTACAGAATTCACTTTATACAAATGACATAATATAAGAGTACAGTCATAGTCTTCTATATTTTATACACCTACAGTCTCAGAATAACCAATGTACTTTGACCATTAAGTTGACTTTAATTTATATAATCTTTAAGTATCTTAAAATGTTATTTTTAAGATATGCTATAAAACAACATGAAAAAGAGTTCAAATTCTCGTTCAGTCTGATTTAAATATATTAAAATAGTACTCTTTTATTGCTTATTATAAAAAATTGTGTTAAAACACAAGAAAGCCATTAAAAGTTTACAGTATAGAAGCTAAAAACTTATGGTCGATAATTATAGCCATTTATAGTGTTCTATGTAAAGTTAATATTTTTGGTCTATTATGTTTAATGCAGGTAAACAATTTAACTGTCCATGTCGCAAAAGCTTAATGAAGTGACACATTCATGCAAAACAAAAATGTAACCTAAAAGAAAAAGCATGGTAAAAATACACTTACAGAAGCGGTAAAAATCACAACCAGTAAATTCAGGAATGTAACCTGTAAAACTTGTAAAATTAAATAAATATTACACTCTTGCCTCAAAAGCTTTCATAAAATTTTAATGAACAGATGATATCAACTTGATCAGAATACAAACAGGTTCATTTTATTCATATTACTTGTAGATGGGTATACTTTTACTTTCTAAAGCAATGCAAAAAAGTTTGGCAGATCTTGCCATTCACATTTGAAAAAAGAATATGCCGAGCTCCCAATTATACTATGAAAATGTATTAGTTTTAACCTTGACTAGAGTATAAGTAGGAACATTATGTGATCTATGAGGTCTGCTCAGGCCATCAGTCTTTATCACCTACAATTGAATGCCCTGGTGTGCAGTTATTGAAAGATATTACAAAGTAAGCAGCAGAGTGATAAAATTTCAACTTCATTATAAAATGAGACTTTAAAGGCACTTGCTCTGAAAAAGTCTGATGGATTGTACTTTACTAATGACCTAAGTATCATTACTGTAAACATATTCTTGATTTCATTATTCGATAACAAGTTTAATTCACTAAACACTGTAATGAGGCATCTTAATACTTTCAAGTACCATGTCTTCTTTTAATCAATTAATTTAAAGACAATTTAAAACTAGTACAGTGTAAGAAATATTTTAATCCAAACAGTACAGCTCCTCCAGATTACATAGACAAATGAAGAAAAATAGAAAAGCTTTTAAACTGTAATTTGTTTACAATGAAAAATTGAGAAGATCCTGCTTCACTATAGAACCTGGAATGGCTATACCAGGATTAAAGCTTGACTCATATCAAGCAAATCTTTATATATACATACAGTATTATTTGGTTATCCTGCACTGCCATGCAGACTGTTTCTCCTCCTGTAAGTGCCGCATTTTCTTCCCAAGCCAGAACCACCACACAAAGCCAATAATGATGCAGATTCCAGATTCCACATAATATCCATCTAAAGTGGTCAAACATGAGCCTCCGAGTTTTGTGCACAACTATTGAAGGAAACGACACAAAGTCAACCATATATAACCATAATAACCATATAAACAAATCTGTCTGTTTGAATATTTTGTTTCTCTGCATACAGGCAAGATTAACTGGCATTTCTAAATTAGCCGCTTATGTGTTAGAGTGGGTGTCTGTAGGTCTCCAGTGATGTACTGGTATCCATCTAGAGTTGTTTCCTATATTGAAACTAATGCTGCTGAGTGCATTGGAAAACAGATGGATTGATGGACGGTTCTGTAAAAATAGCGCCACCTCAACTATTTCACTAATATGAATAATTTACATCCTAACATGACACAAGCTAGACTGTTATTCATAGGTACAGTTAATGGCAATCCCAAATTTTGTGCAATTTGTAAAGCAGGATATTTCTCAAAATATAAATTCAAATGCATTCTAAAAATAAATATACAGCATGCATAAATAAAAGAATAATAATACTTACTGCTATTTCTTCTGAAGAACCACAACTTTGCCCTTCAGCCCCTATGCATTCTTTGACGGTGAGCGGATCTACCAGCCACAGTGCTAATGTAGAAGGCCAGTTACCACCCAAATTAGTTACAGTGTTCAAAAGAGTCATGTATGTTCCTCCAATTACGGGGTCACTAACTTTAGCATGGAAAGCCATAATAGCCACATACATGCTATACACAGCAACCTGTAGGGAAGATAAAATATGTACAATTTTTTAAAACTATCAAGTACATTCTGTGATAAAACGTAGACAAAGTGTTTCACATTACACCCAAAAAACCCTCAAAGCTTTCCAAATAAACACATTACAATGACTAATGTAAAATTTCTGTACTGTTTGATTTTGCTTAATACAAATAATAGATAAAGTCCAATACATGTAACTTAAAACTAATTTCACTAAATGTAAACATTTTAATCAGAACATGCAAGTATTTTGACATATTGACTCAATTATTTTACTTTATCCATCCATTTTCCAACCCGCTCAATCCGAACACAGGGTCACAGGGGTCGGCTGGAGCTAATCCCAGCCAACACAGGGCGCTAGGCAGGAAACAAACCCCGGGCAGGGTGCCAGCCCACCGCAGGGCGCACACACACACACACACACACACACACACTCTCACACACACACTCACCCCAAGCAAACACTAGGGACAATTTTGGATCACCAATGCACCTACCCTGCATGTCTTTGAACTGTGGGAGGAAACTGGAGCACCTGGAGGAAACCCATGCAGACATGGGGAGAACATGTAAACTCCACGCAGGGAGGACCCTGGGTCTCCTAACTGCGAGGCAGCAACGCTACCCACTGCGCCACCCTATTTTACTTTATATGTATATTATATCATTTTCAACAAGTACTACATATCTAATGATCCTATAAACTTGTAACAATGAATACAAATCTTAATTTTGGATAAACGAGTATTGTATTTGCCACAAAGTAATATGAAATGCATTAACAGATCTTACTGTGCTATAGACAACTGCTTTAGTAAATAATTAAGTTTGTTAATATTAAATTATGTAACACACATTACCCAGATACATATCTTAATAAAAAGTAATAAACTTTGTCATTGACTGTTAAAATGTTTTCCCCTAATATATGCTGTGAACACTATGTATACGCATATGGTTGCCTAACCTTGAACAAAGAAAAGAAAATCCCAAAGCTTTATTAAAAATGGGGGGTTTATTCAACTATAAATCACACACAAGGGTGAGGCAATCAGAGGGAGAAGATATAAAAAAATAAACAAAAACTAACTGTATTGGACCCATTTGGTCAGACTATGCAAACACTCCTCAGTGAGTTTTCATTTATTTAAATTCCCCCAGAGTTGACACATTTGTGGCAACAATTAAATTCATAAAATACAGTCCACCTGATGGGTGTTTTACCCACTGTGGGATCTCACTCGTCTCTGCCTTATTTTAAACGTGGCAAACCCTCGCAAGCAGGACAAACTGTCATAACATTCTGCTGAAAAAGACAAGATTAAGCAATGAGGAATAATTTTCTTTTGCTGGAAAACACAACTAATTACAACATTTACCTGATGTATCGCATAACTTAGAAGAACTACTAGATAGTAGTATGCTGGAAATCCTCCTTCTTGCTTTACATTTGGAGTCCACCAAACCAACAAAGCAAACTCAAGACCCATGAGTAACCTAAAAAGTAAGAAATATCTCTCATTTTTTATACATTGGTCCATTTTCTGGAGCTGGTTTATAAGTTACATGAATGTGGGAAGATTGTCCCGACCACAGAAGCATCATGAATATGTCAGGATGTTAACTAGAGCCCTTGAGCCATGGATGTAGCAGCTCTAACCTCTGCAACCCTAAGAGTTGTGATATAGTTTTATTATGTTGTGTTGATGAAGAAAGGGTGTGTCAGTTTTTATGTAAAATCTTCACCAGTGTTTACAGAGCATTCATGTGGGGATAACTACAGAATTGAGGTGTTACTCTTACAAGAATGCCCAGGCTGAGGCTGATTTATATAAAATCAAATTTGGTCATGAGAATAAAGTAATATTCAAAGGGTATTTCTGAATAATCACTAACACTTATACTTTATACACTAATACTTTTACTTTACTTATATTTTGAACTATACTAATTATGACATTAGTTACAAATATTAGAGTAAATGACAATAAAATTCCATGGCTTCATTGTAATAAAAGGTTTTACTGATATATGTGCACTTTGACTACCTCAGGTGGCTTAGTACATTAGTACAAAAAAGGATACCCGAGTGTCTTATTAAGAAAGAAGAAAATATATTGCAGAATGATTAATATGGGGAAATTTTGAGAAGGAAAATAAACATAGTCATAATGCCTGCATGTTGTCACTTTCACTTGTCTCTTTCTTAAGTATTCTATGTACCCTGTATTTTTGTTGTGCTTTTTCTGAGTAGGTACTGTTTGGTTTATTACCATAAGTAAATTTTAGTGCTTTATTTCCACATATTCTTCGATTCAATAAATAACTTCAAAGCATGTTACTCACCTAAAAGGAAAAGCTTTGTAAAAGATATCAAGTGGCCGAGGCCCAGCTGTATATTTGCTAATAATCAGCGGCAAAAGAATCTGCAATGGTACCATTGGCACAGCCAGCAAAGCCAGTTGTTCTTTAGGAACACCTTCTTCAACTAATTTAAGTCCAGTTACTGCATCTGCAGCAGAAAACCCAATCTGTTCATAGAGAGGAAAAGTCACTGTTAAAATTGAACAATAGGAAGCAAAAATATGATAAAATTAAAAAAAATATATTAAAGTAATAAATGGGCTTTACCTTTGCTGTAAGCAGCAAAAGGCAAAATGTCAAAACTGTTGGCATTTTGACAATTGAAAAGAGCAATTTATACGTTTCCATTACTCCCTGGGTTTCCTCTTTTGATTTTGAAAGTTTGCAGGTTTCTTTCTTTACTAGTGCAACTAGTGTTGTTGTGATCAAGAAAACAATCCCCCAGAAAAATAAGAAATCTAGAAAACACAAATGAAAGACATATTAAAAAAAACATAATAATGTCAGTCATGGCTGGCTTCAGAATATTAGCTAGTACAGTTATAATGTGAATATTAAACCATTACATTTTTCTTGCCACTTCCAAAAAGAAATCTTTGAAAGATTAGTCTTTTTTTAAAGTAGTAAAATCACAATGCATTTTACAAATTCTGGCATAAGACATATGCTGTAAATAAAACCTTTCCGAGATCTCAGGTACGTTTATTAGCATTGCTGACTAACTGGTCCAGTATCAAAAGTTCATATCCCAAGCCCAATCGCTTACTGTGTAGATTTTGCTTGTTCTTCCTGGGTCCCTCTCTGTGCACTCCTATTTCTCTTTTCAAAATGTGTGCATGTTAGGTAGTAATTCTAAATTTTCACTTGATTTTTAGTGTGAATGGGCACTGTGATGGACTAATATTCTGTCCAGAACTGGCTCCTGCTTTGCACCTAATGATGCCAAGATAGGTCCCCAGTACCCTTAATTGCATTTAGTAGGTTTGAGAATGCTATGTCATGTTTGTTTGTTTATAGTTATCTTCATTGTCTCTAAGTTGAAAGGAGGCTGGTGGGTTTTATTTTAAAAGCTATGAACCACATCACTAATGTATAGTTTAACTGATATTTTATACATCATCTGCTCACCTCTTCAAAGCAAACATACCAAAACATTTGTCTTATTACACAAAGCATCCTGGTTGAAACGACATCAAAAAAACAATGCAATTTAACAGAGTTCTGAAAGTAGTAGGAAAAGTATTTTGCAAGTAATATACTGAGCACCTATCATCTTGAGTACTGTAATCTCTGCAGATTTCTGTTTAACTAATGTGGTCTAAAGGGATGCTGAAGAAGATTGTGGTTGGAAGTGGCGACAGGATTGCAAAGAGTGGAGAAAAAGATTTGGGTGGCAACTGGTCAAAGAGGGTAAATCCAGAAAATGTCCGTTTAAACTGATCGATGATGAGGATGGGTTTTAATTAGGTTTTTTTTTTTTTTAATTTCAGTTCCCTTGCTTTTGACATTCAGAGTCCTTTCATGGTTATATGGTTAAAAAATACCGTTAGGAATAAGAGCCAGAACTAGCCTTTTAAGAAAATATGCCTTATGACAGAAGCATCTGGCTTCTAGTATGAAAATAGTTTCATAAGGCATACTTAATTAGAAGGCCAGTTTTGCTCTTATTCCTGACAGCATATTTTTAAGAAAATGAGAGTGCTTGTGGACGAGTTCTGCTCAGTCCTTTAACTTGCTTCTTGCTTATTCTTTTCTCAATCCTCTACTGAATTACCTCCTTTAACATTATGTGCCAAGAAATCTTCTGTTATTAGTTATTTTATTAAGTGTGCAGTACAGCATAATTAACTGGCTGCTGGTTATTAAAAAGTAACCAAGAAAGAACTCTATGTCAAAAGCAATGGAATGATATTTTAAAAAAAAGACACTAATTTAAACCCATCCTCATCATCGATAGTTTACATAGCCATTTTCTGGGTTTACCCACTTTGACCAGTTGCCTCCCAAATCTTTTACTCTATTCTCTGCAGTCCTGTCACCACCTTCGACCACCATCTTCTTCAGCATCCCACTGGGCCACATCCTCTCCTCATCCATCACAGTGCACCTCTTTCACGCAATTATCCACCATTTTCAATTCCACAGACCCATACCACCTGTTTCCCTCAGCATAGCACTTACTGCCTCAACACCAAGTTTCTCTCAATTTGGCGTTCATCTTCCTATCACTCCTGGATACTCAATATGTCCACCTGATCATTCTCATTTCCATTTTTTCTAACTTTGCTTCATTTTCTGCATTGCCATTCCCATAAAGCATAATACTCTTTGTTCAGCTTTCATAAATGTATCCCTTTCAATGCTAGAAAGGCTTCTTAAAAAGTTTCTTCATTTCCCCTAAAGCCCTTGGTATCGCTTCCACACATACACTTCCATCTGGACACAGCTTAGCAACTAAGTATCACAACTTACCTGCTTTCAAATGAACAACTATATCACCAATACCTAAATATATACTACTTATACTGGCAAACTGCATCCTTCTCACACAGTTTCCACAAATAAAAGGTCACATTTCCTGCTTGCAGACTATTTTTAATGCCACCACTACCACACATACTGCATGGCCATACACTCATCTTTTCAATGCCTTCTGGCCCTTTGCTTTTAACCTTGGTCTTTCCTACATTAGCATTTATTACCTTTGCTTCCATAATAGCTTTTAATTTCTCAATCTTCTCCATTAATTCTGCTTTGCCTTTAGCTATTAGTACATGATCTCTGATTTATAAGAGTTTCCAAGGGAATCTTTCACACATTTGTTTGGGTCGCCACTTCAATCAATACCACAAAAAACAAAGGACTCAGATCAGATCTCTGGCAGACACTAAACATCCATCCACATCTAACTTTTTCAGTGTGGACCTCACCACCACAGTCTGTCAAATGTCTGCTCCAGATCTAACAGTGCATAATGCAGCACAAAATCAAACTTACTTAATTTCTCTAATCTCCACATGATCCCCTATTCCAGGGGTGTCGAACTCTGGGCCTGGAGGGCCACGGTGGCTACAGGTTTTCATTCTAACCCTTTTCCTAATCAGCGAGTAGTTTTCACTGCTAATTAACTCATTTTCCCTTCATTTCAATAGCCCTGTTTTTAAGGATTCAGTCCTCTGAATTGATTTGTTTCTTCATTAAATGGCAGCCAAACAGAAATCACATGTGAAATGAGCCAACAGATGACCAGCTAAACTGGGATTTCAAACTCCAACCAATTTCACTCCAAACAGTCTCTTAACGAGAAGCTGATCCTTGCCGTTAATTAAGCCCATTATTTAATTCAATGGCTTGTTGCTGCTCTAATTCTGCCACAGCAGACATTTCCAAATCTGTTGATTTTTCATTTTTTTCTAAGAACACCAACAAAATATTTCGATGATCTGAGAGATCAACCTTACTGAGAACTTCACCTTTATTTATTTTCAGATATTGTGTTATGGGCAAAGGCGACCTGGTTATATGGTGGCTTGTTTGATGTCTCATTATTGTTTGGCTACTAATTAAGGAAAAAGAGACAATTAAGGGGCCTGAGTCAAGTTAATTAAAATTAAAGCAAAAGAAGCTAATTAGCAGTAAAAATGGCTCACTAATGAAGAAGATGGTTAGAATGAAAACATGCAGCCACTGTGGCCCTCGAGGACTGGAGTTCGACACCTGTGCCCTATTCCCTGCCCTAGCAGTCTCTCAACTGCCTTCATTACTTGCTCCAAAACCTGATAAGTCAATATGGCCCACTTTCCAATAGATCTCCTCTCCTTTGTAGCACAAAATTACACCTTTTTCTTTTGGAATAGCCCTTCACAAACAAACGTACTACAGAAGTCTGTCAAACATACAGCTTCAACTAGAAACTAATTAATATTGTGTGAAGTTTTTAAAAAAAAAAAAAAAAAAACTGCTGTTCAATCCAATAAAACTACAAGCTCCATTGCCACCAAGAACTGGGTTTTAATCAAGATTTTGGTTTACCATATCTCTGCCAGTATCTGTTAATAATCATTTATTAAAAGTACATATTTACTTATTTAATTGCATAATTCACAAAACATCTACTAAAAATAGTATTTTATTTGAAGGCAACTGTACCTGAGAGGGTAACAATCCCCTTTGCCTCTGGTTCAAAACGCAAATATTTGTTACAAAAATCAGCAGACTCAAGAGCCAAAAATAGTACATTGCCTAAAAAATATCCTGCAGTCTGACCAACCGAATTGCAAGTGGATGCATAGCCCACATTTTCCCTGGATAACATGGTTAAGGCCCAGCCATCTACAGCTATGTCTTGAGTAGCAGCCAAAAATTCAAAAATAAAAAATACCGCAGTAAGAACAACAATGTCAGGGCCCTTTTGTTCATTGCCCTCAAGTAATGAGTCTACTTTAAAAGACAGATACAGCATAAAGAGTCCTAAAAGATACTGGGTTGGCACAAGCCAGGATTTTCTTCTTCCAAATTTTTTAAAGTAAATAGCATCCACCAATGGTGCCCAAAGAAGTTTGAGGCTGAAAGGCCAAAACACAAAGCTGAAAAAAGCTTGATCAGTATAGCTGACATTTTTACTTTGTAAAATAAGGGGTATGCTCCCTGCCAAGCCTAATGGAATCCCCTGAAGTACATAAAGAAAAAGTAGTAAAGAGATATTTCCAAGTTCTCCTTTGAGGCCTTTGCAGGATCTGGGAACAGAATGCAAGATTTCATTGTCTGGGTCCTGCAGTAAATTGACCTTCTCCTGCTCTTCAAAACCTTGAACATTATTGCAGTTACTTGTCTTCATATCCAAAGAGACTGGGTGCTTGCGATGTCTTCCATTCTTGTGCAGAAAATTTTCGGGGATGTCCATGACAGAGATTTTAAGCAAAGCAGCCTTGTGCTATTAAGAATTCTGAAAAACAAAAGAAAATTTTGTAAGATTACTAGGTAAATCAAAATCATATGTATTTGTTGACATATTTTTATAGGGTCATTATTGTCATGTGTACAGAGAACAGTGAAATTCTTTCTTGCATATGCTAATCAACATGCTACAACTCTCTGGCACCATGATTGGTGAGTAGAACTACCTTACCTTGAAACTTCTGTTTTCTTCACCTGGAAAATCTCAGAATGTATTTGTCAAAATACTTCATATTAAAAAAAAAATAGCTCAAGCATCACAAGAAAACTTCCCTTACTTAATACAGAAGCTTACAATAGTGAACACTGTCCCAAGGTATTGACATGCACTTTTTACAACTAAAGCACAATTACGAAGGTGTGTGGACTGAATGATAGACTGTAAAAGAAACAGACTAACACTTTAGGTGCTTGAACACATGGCCCGTTGGTGTATATTTAGAATATTAGAGTAAGTGCTTTTACACCTTGGCTGATAAAGCTACTCAATTAGAAAATTGTCTTTACCCCCGCAAGTGAGCCCAACGACTTCACATGCAAATTTTTGCACATTTAATGAAATGGTTTACATTTCAAAAAAAAAAAAAAAAAAAAAAAAAGACCTGATCAAGTCCAAAAATGTAAAGCTGACCCAGACTCTCCAAAATATTATCCGTCTCAACCCAGACTCAAACTCCTAGCGCATAAGATAAGATCATGATGGCCTATGTACATAAAAGAACACAGGCCATCATGATCTTAACAAATACATTCTGTATATACCTTTCTCTTGTACGTCTCCTGTGTCCAAAAGCACAAAACCCAACTTACTATTGTTATCTGATGCAGCTAAAGGAACTTTAGAAAACATGGTTAAAAATTTAAGTATATACTACTATGAGCAAGTTAAAATAAAGTAATAATTTTAAAACCATGTCATATCAATTAATTCAAAATAAATACACATCTCCTTATAAACATATCGGTTCCACACATAATTTGTAAAATATATACTTTTCATGATACTTTTTCTCAATAGGAGTTAAAGGGCATTCTGGAGGGTGATTTGATTGAGTATTATCAAATATATCTGAAACTGATAAAATGTTACTGCACCACATGTATCCTAATGAACAAACCTCCAAGATCTGAAAAAAAATGTAATGCAAATAAAATGGTAGAATCCTATTCTGATCACTCACTACAAGTGGCATTTAATACAGAATTTATTTTGTACTATTAAAGGGACAATTAGCTAACTAAGGTCTTTAGTATGAAAATTTAAAGAATGAATATAATTATACCCAAACAGGAAGCAATATATTACATATACTGTATATATAATGTCTTTAAAGAGAAGTAATGCTTAAAACGTTAGTAACAATACAAAATTTAATGAAACCACAATCTCTACAGAGGTAAAATTACTAAAGTTTAGGACCGAGTAATGCTCCGCTTTATAACTTTTGAGTAAGTAAAGGTGTCTAAGAAAAGTTCACAGTACATTAGGAAAAAACTCGTGTGACATCTTATTGAACTCTCCACCAGCACTACCTACGTACAACAAGCATTACTTTCTTAGACACACAGTATTAGCAGGGTCATATGCATTAATTATTAAGCTTTTAAGAACCGTTATATTCTCTGGCAGTTCCCTTGGACTTTCAGATCGTGTTATCGTTTTGAAATAGACTAAATTAGAAGCGAGGATATAGAATGAAAGGTTGTACCTTGACGACAGAAAACCACATACTCTCACTTCATCGTCTGGAGAGATCATTTGCATGTAGCAAATCGACTTTTTCTTAATCTTCTTTTATTTGATAATCTTTTGATCACCGTTCGTAAGTACTCCTACGAAAACATTCGGTGCAGTAACGACTATGTCAACACACTTGACAGCCGCGGTAACACTCAACGTCCAAACGCTCACAGTAGTTCACTTCGGTGTGTAACATTCAAATGTGTCCCCGCCGGCTTCGGCTGACGTGTCCAAAGCGCTCAGAATCCTTCCGCTTTTCTTACAGAAAGGGCCCGCGTTTTGCTTGTGTCCTTTGTGATAGCCCGTCTTAAATTGGGCTAAAAGCCAGCTCTAGTATACAAGAAAAGGTGGCAGACAAGCTATTACTGTTACTGGGTGGCGATTATGAAATATACAATAAATTCCACAACGTAGGTATAGCGCAGGCGCAAACGTTCTTTCCACCTTCTTGGATGGAAAAATTAAAGCATTATTAACAATTTCAACATAGCAGTTTCTTTGTTGTAAATCACTCATTTGTTTAATTTTTCACGTTTTATTTGCCTGGCTGTATGCACTAGCTACTGCTTCGCTAATCACTATTAACTGAATGTTTTGATAGTAAAGTTGAATTGCCAAGTTAAGCGACACGTTTGTGGATAGCATTGACACGACATGTTCCGGAAGAAGACGGAATATAAATAAGACTGTGGGCGTCACTAAACGATCTCTTTAAAATACATATCCGCTTACCTTAGGAATGAAACGCCGGGATATGACATATTCTGGGGCCGAAATATTGGCCCTTCCCTCCGTAATCAACCTTCTCCAAGGAGCCCAAGCTTCATTCGGTCTGTAAGTCGTAAAGTAGTTGTTCAGGGAGATGTGGCGTGCAGTAGTTGATTAAATGCCCATAACCAAAATAGCACTTCTACGTACTTTGTATCGTTTTCAGTGCCGAGTCCCACGAGACAAGCAGCAATCTTTCAATAAGAGTTACATCACACTCATCGGTTATATAAATATTCGTAATGTATAAATAACTATGTCACATTATCAGGGTCGGTTTACTTCTGCTGTTATGTCGAGTCCATAAGCTGATTTTATATTTATCATTACGTACATGTACTGCATTTTGCTTTGTATTACTTTGTACTTGTATTGCTCATTAAAATACAGTAGCCAGATTAGCAGCGATCAGAACGTCTTAATTTTATATAGCGTCCACCAAGGCACCTTACAAACCAATACCACGGTTTAAAGTAAAACAAAATGCAGGAAAAAGCATTTTAAAAAGTCTACATAAAAGAATACATTAAAGGACAATATACGAAGGCACTTCCTGAAACTAACATCAGTACCAACAGTTGAGACAGTTTAAATTAGATATATACTCTTAGGGTCCATGAGTTTCAAAAGCACTGCTATGTGGCTACAGGTTTTGTTTTAACAAACGTCTGTTTTTCATTAGACTCCTAGCCTAATTAAACAAGCTGTTATTTCCCACTGCCTTGTGTTTCAGGATCAATGTATTATCTGGTAATTTTTTATTAGAATGTACCAAGTATTTTCTATATGAATAAGATCCCACGTTTTGGCTGTATAGCCTTCATCCACCAAACCAGAAGAATCCTATGCAGTCGAAATGTGTCTTTAATCTCGTTTCCTTTTCATCATGGGAATAACTTTTAACCTTTATTTTCCTTTGCTCATACAGCACAACATTAACTTTATTGTATGTATATTACATGTGGATCTTTTTTTTAAATTTCATTTAAAGATTTTTATCATCATGTTAATGTTTATTATGCTTTTCTAGATGTTCTGGTTATTTAGTCCATTATTTACTAATGAGCATGTTAGTGGGTCTGATGCTGAAATAGTTGCAGCCTTTCAGCATTCAGTGTCATTTGCCCTGGGCATCAATTATAAAATGTGCTTACTCTTTTGACACCATGCTTAAACCATTTCTTACACAACAATTTGGGATTTATATAACACAAACTTGCAGTGGAAATTGGCAAATTGGAAGTTCAACCATCCAAAAGTCCCATGCAGACTAGTGTGCTGAATTGGAGCCTACATTTCAGAAACCATCATGCAGAAATTACACAGTCCCTTTTCCATTAATGTTTTTAACATCCATAGGGTATTTGGCAATGGGCACATCTAAACTGGAACTGGCTGACTGGTAAGGAATCTTGCAGTAATCCTGGGGCATGCCATGCCAACTGTAAGAGATGGTATAATTAAGATGCTATCCAGGTGCATCCAAATTCCTTACAGTCAGGGTATAAAAAACCAAGGTGAAAACACAACTTTGCAGTGATTGCTGTATTTTCTAATGTTATCGGCCAATTGACTGCACGTTTTGCAAAAAATGAACCACAGAATGAATTTGCTTTTGTAAACAGAAATATCTTTCATTCAATTAAAATAAAACTATTATGTGATGATCAAATGTGTTTGACTAATGCTGGTGCAAGGTGGACCAGCTCAATCCATGATTCCTTTATTTTATCAAATAATAGTGTGGGATGCAGACTTCAGGGTCATGCTGTGTGTGATGGTTGGCTTCTTTGTAAGCAAGCTTAATAGATAGGATTGCAGTTAAGTTTAGTATTTTACAAAAAAACTTGTGTAATAGTGGGTACACTACAAGAGAGTAGGTATAAGGAAAGGCACTCCTGCACACAATTGGTGATAGAATGGACAAGGGGTTCATTAAAAAGTTCATGGGTAGAACACTTTTGTAAGATTTGCTGCATCAACTGCACAATATAGTGTAGAAATACGGACTTCCTCAGCTATCTAAGATAGGCCAAGCTGAGTACATGGATGTCCCTGTCCCTCAGGACATCTATGCATTGGCAATTCAAAAATGTTTGGATGTTGTACGTTGAATGTAAAGAGACTTGCATGTATTACAACATTGAAATTTACTTGGCAAAATGTTTTTGTTTTCTTGCAAGTTCAATAAGAATGAACTTAATATCTCACAGTTCTGCGCATAATACAGCCTGCATCAATTCATGCTATGTTTTCTTTTTGTGTCTGCTGCATTATGGCTCATTGCTATCACTGTCTCCACTCAGTTGCTGTCATATGTACCCAGTCTTGGTTTTTCTTTTATTTGAGACTCCTGTGGAGAGACCAGGAAAAGTACAGTATATTTTTGTGGTTCTCCACTTCAGTCAGTAATATCTCAAGATCACATTCACTGAAGTTTTGTTTCCTGTGTCCTTCCATAGTTAGTAGTAAAAATGTCACTGATGAACATGGCCAAATTTATATGTTGATTAGATAATAAATATTCAAAAATTGTATTTCTATGCCATATGTGGTTACTGATGGGAGGTGATGGGGAGTGGCTAAAAGAGGGTGCACAAGCACGTGGCTTTAAATTGATATGAGATTTATAAAGGAATTTGTTGTGGCACATGGTTTATAAAAAGTTTTATAAATCTGATTTTTTTGTCTGTATGTCATTTTTCCATTTCAACAGTAAAAAAATTTTTAGTAGGGAATCTAAGCAAAGTTTTATACATGAGATCCCCTGGAGTCTACTCTGCTCACTGTTAATTGCTATTATTAGACTACAGTTAACCTCCTTAGCATTATGTCTGAGCATGTAATGATCCACTTTACAGTGTTAAGCTCAAATAACTGTTGGAACAGTTTTCTGCTAATATCTAGTGGATAAAACAACACTATGCTGCAAAAATCATGAATAGTTTTATTCATTTTGCCACTGTAAGGTATCTGATCAGTATTCATGTGTCGGTTGGAGCCAAAACATAATGCCATATAAATGAGAAGATGTAAAGACAGTTTTAGAACAACCTGAAACTGAACTATTAGTAGAATAAATCGATAGTGATGACAATATCAATTGGTCATCATATATTGACAAGAATAGTGAAACTGGCGCTGTATGACCAAACTGCTGTTATATTCCTGTTGATTTTTTTTTTTTTTTTATAATTTTATTTATTTTATTGTAATCATTCATACAAATCAATCAATTTGTACAAAAACTAGGATTGAAAAACAAGTTGACCCCCACCCCTGAAAGAGAGAGCATGACCAACGGGGTAAAACTTAAGGCTTGTAAACATACCTAAATTGATGAGTTTAATAGGCCAATAGAGATGAATGGAGAAGAAAAAGAAATGCGGGAATAATTGCTTCCTCGATGCTTTAAGAGCTTATTCTAAAACTTTATTGATTATATCCTGCCAGGTTTTAAAAAAAGTCTGTACAGATCCTCTAACTGAATATTTGATTTTTTCCAATTTCAAATAGTATAAAACATTGGTTACCTATTGACTTAAAAGAGGAGAGTTAGGATTCTTCCAGTTTAGCAAAATAAGTCTGCGTGCCAAAAGTGTAGTGAATGCAATCTCAGTTTGTCTGAAAGGCACTTAAAATTTTTTGTCCAAAATGATGTTAATTTGGCGCAGGCCCAAAACATGTGACCCAGTGAGGCTTGGACTTCATTTCAGCATTTGCAGGTTGGATCTTGCCCTGGAAAAATTTTGGACAGTTTTTGAGTTGAATAATTGTATGCTTTGCGCATATGGAGCTCGAGTGAAGTCTCTGCATTGCTGCTTTCCACTCCCTTTCTGATATATTGATTAAGAGATCTTTTTCCCATTGTCCTCTTGGATCTTTGAAAGGGAGGGACTGTAAAATAATTTTATATATTGCAGAGATGGTGTCTAAGTCCTTGAAATGAGTAATATTTTTTCCAGCATGGACGAGGGTGCAAGATGAGGAAAACTGGGTAGGTTCTGTTTAACAAAGTTCCTAATTTGAAGATAGTGAAAGAAATGTGTAGCTGGAAAGTTAAATTTGGAATGTAATTGTTCATAGGATGCAAAGATGTTGTCTATATAAAGATCTCTGAGCAATTTAATCTCAGATTTTTTCCAGATATTAAAAACTGCATATGTTTGCGAGGGTTGAAAGAGGTGGTTCTCTTGCAGAGGTGCTACAGATAAAAGCTTCTCCATCTTAAAATGCTTTCTACATTGGTTCCATATTCTGAGTGAGTGAAACACAATTGGGTTATTAGTATATTGCCGATACTTTGCATTTATTGGGGCACAAAGCAGGGAATATAAAGAAGTACTGCAGGATTTTACTTCTATTGCGGACCAGGCCTGAGTATGTTCATCTATTTGTGTCCAGGTTTTTATGGCTTGTATGTTTGCTGCCAAGTAATAAAACTGAAAGTTAGGTAGAGCCATGCCACCTTCTGCCTTAGGTCGTTGTAGGGTTGCTCTTTGGATACGTGGATGTTTTGAGTTCCAAATAAATGATTTTATTGTTGAATCTAATTGCTTAAAAAATGATTTATTGATGTATATTGAAATGTTTTGAAATAAAAAAAGAAGCTTAGGAAGAATATTCATCTTAACAACGTTAATTCTTCCAGCTAGTGTGAGATGAAGGGTTGACCATCTATGCAAGTCTTGCTTAATTTTTTCCATACAGACAGCGAAATGTTGTTGATAAAGAGCTTTGTGTTTACTTGTGATGTTTACCCCTAGGTATTTAAACTGATCTGCAATGATAAAAATTAGGGTGTCTAATCTAATATTATATACTTGAGAAATTACTGGAAAGAGTACACTTTTATTCAGATTAATTCTGAGACCAGAGATCTTTTGAAATTCTGTAAGTGCTGTTAAGACTGCAGGCACAGAATTTGGTCCCTGAAGGTTCATTGTGGTGCAATTACGTGCGTGGCTAAAACACAAAATGATTGTGATCAAGTAGAAAGATGTTAGATCCCTAAGCACTGTTCACAATGCTGCGATGGTCTTTCATGTCAGTGGAAATGTTGAATTCACTTAGTCTGCACTGTAGTAGATAGATAGATAGATAGATAGATAGATAGATAGATAGATAGATAGATAGATAGATAGATAGCCACAATGGCCACATTGATTGTGCAGACCAGACACTGCCATGTTACTCTCTCATGCTCAAGCAACAGGAAAAATGTTATAGGAAAAGGGTGCAAAGAAACATGCTTTTACTGTCCCGATTTTAACATCGGGCTGTGCGTTGTTGACTGTTTCAGCACATGTCATATGAAGGACATGTACTAAATCTGCATCAACACAGCAGTGGATATACCTTACTTACTGTATTTATGTTGATGTTTTGATAGTTACATGTTTCTATTACATTTAATAAAAATTCAATACTTTTCACTAATTTTTCTGGTGGTAAACATAGCGCTAAGGAGGCTCCAGGAGAAAAAAAAACTATTATAAGGAGAGCAACAGCAGAGAATTAAGCACTTAAAGCAATAGTAAAAATACTAGTATTTGTACTTATAAATATGAAAGTCACACTGCTGTGCTTTTATGAATTAAGAATAAGAGAAGAGAAAAAATTCTACCTTATTAAATGAGATCAAGATTTTGAAACCAGTTGGAACAAAAACCTGCAGCTACATGAGGTTCTTATGACTGAGTCTGAAAATCACTGCGCTATAGCCAATTACATGTGGAAGAGAGTTTTCACTTGTGATTTGAATGTTACTATTAATGGGGTTTCACAAAGAGAGAAGAATACAAGAATAAACACTGGATTCTCTCTTATAACCTGCAACAGGTCTCTCAGAGTGTCTGATTTGACAGGAGTGAGTCTCGCTGCCTGTGAACTCAGTGACTGCTGTGTTGATACTCACAACTTAAAACAGCAAGATGTACTTTAAAAACAATGATTTAGATGTATGCAGAAATTTAAACAAATGTAAAACTTCTATTGCTTGACCTCATGGAATCAGTTTCAGCCCCACTGATATGAATAAAATTATGTCCTGCACTGCTAAGAATTAATCTGGGCTGCAGGAATGTTTGTCTACATGTTATGTTCAGAAATGCTAGAATATATCCTGCCCTCTGAAATATGAATTTTTATTCAGATAACCAGGTTCATTAAACACATGCTTGAATGAATGGTGGATGACTGTGTTTCTGTCATTCTACGAACTGAAATAACTTCTTGTAATAATATTTTATTTTTTGCACCACTTACTCTTTCCTGTCACTTCCAGAGGAATCAGTTTAGTTTTTTTAATGCTGTTTACAATGACTTGTCTCAGAGAGCCTTGCACAGAGAGTGAATATGCAGAATATCAAAGATTAGGAACTATGAAATAGGGAATAGGAGGCCCATATACTGCATTATTGAAGTTCTACCACCCACCATTACTAACCTTCAAAACTTTCTGCTCCCTCTGGTCTACAGAAGATGTTTGTTGAGTTGTGCAATTCTGTGTCTTGAACAGGTTAATTTTCTGTGACTCCACACTGGCTCAATGTCATCCCATTCAGTAATGGTTACTGCCTTGGCCCAATGCATGGATAAACTCCTATCCCTAATACACTTGAAATGAATAAATGAATGCAGATAATAGATGTATGTGTAATATAACAGTTGTGCTATGTTTCAGGTTAGCAGGAGGATGACTTGTACAGTTCTTTGGAGGCATTTGCTGCCACCATGTGGATAACATGATGACATAAGGAGGGCACCGACCTATTTGTGCAGTATTATTTGCAAGACTATCAGTCCTATACTATCAGCCTTTAAGTGTTTTGTAATATTATTAATTTAAGGATAATTGCCTAATATTTTAACTTGACTTGCTTGTATAACTATATTATGCAGTATGACATATGATAGTTAAAAAAATCAACTCATTTGTGAGTATTCACATTTAAGTTTGAGTAATAATATACTTGAATGTGGTTCAGACATATGCCTATGGTATTTAGGCAGAGCAGAGATATGACAGTGTGTTCATTTGGAGGATCTTACTGCTCACAGCATGTAGCATATGGCTGCCCATTTTTGGTAGACTTCATTCCAGGACATTTAAGATGGTAACCTCATTTCTTAAAGTATCTAGGGCAACTTATGTGTCACATCTAGATAATATTACATGCTGTTATTGATGGTTACACTTAGAAGAATATACTGTTACTCTTTCCAGTATATCTTTACAATCAATTGATACTGTACTCTTATCAGGGAAATTCTATGAAATGTGTATTAATCTATTAATCTGGATAATGCTTTTTTCTTTAGTGACTTTCAAATATGTGTTCTCCATTTAGAACACTTCCAAACTAAGGACTTGGGTAATATGGTGGGGTAGTGTTGGGGGCTACACTGAGAGACTTGTGAGTAATAGTCCAAATCCTTATTCATTAGGCCATGACCTGCATTATATAGTATTTCTATAGCAAGTACTGTTAAAATGCATTTCTGCATCCCAAAACAGAATGTTTAGATATACAACTGGAGTATGTAGATATTGTGAATTACATGGGCAACTTTACTTCCTAAAAAGAAAAAAAAATCCTAGAGCAGAAGCCTATGGGCCAAAGAGTGTTATAACTTCGTAGTGGTGAAAGTTTTAATAGTGTTGAGCTGTGTATTCCAGTTCTATTCATAACCTTTTGCTCATGCAACTTAGCGTTCAAAAATAGATTTTGCACAGCGTTAGCTATAATTCATAATATGCTTCTGAGCCAACGATGAGGAAATTAACTGTAAGAAGTGTTTCTAGTGTTATATACTTAAAAAACACATTCAGAATGATTTGATGTTTAACGGAATAAGTAAAATATTGGGCTGAGTTTAGAGCAGCCAGGATTCACCCACTCCTGTATCTACAGTACTTCTCCTATTTAGGGCTGGGGGATCCAGATTTTGTTCTTACAGTGCAGGCACATGGCAAAAGCTCACTAGTAGGGTCCCCAGTTGTTCACGGAGCACATTCAGCCAGTCAGGGAAGACTGTAATGAGGATGTGGTGATTGGTTTTATCCTTCATTGTTATACAGACAACAAGACTGTTACTCTGTGCACCATCTTTAAACTGTTACTTTAGTTGTTGTTTTTTGTGCAATATTTACTTCTTGTGTAAAATGGGGTCATAGGTGCATAGGGCATTAGATGAACTATGAACCCTTATTGTAGTCTTGGTTGTTTACAGCTTTGATCTGTAATGAATTACACTAGGTCAGCAAATAAATGGATATTCAGTGCTGTGTTAACTATCCCTCTATTTTGAAACCTGCTTACCTAGTACACTGCTGCAGAGGGACCTTTGCCAGTACATCACCAGGCCTAATTACACAAACACACAAAATGGGTTAAATCAGATTTGTCATTACCTTTATAGATTTGTCTTTGGGTTTGGAGGAAAACAAACAGAGTATCACAGGAAATTGCAGAGAGACAGTACATATTCCACAAATGCTGTTTCTGGGTTGGCATTTGAACCCGTGGCTCTGGTACTGTGTGGCAGCAGTCCTAACCACTACACCACCATACCTTCCCCAAAATAAGGACATAGAAACATCATAAAATAAGAAATTTTACACACAAGAGAAAAGCCACTCAGTCCAGTAAGCTTGTTTGTTTAGCTAATAATTAATCTGTCCAAATATATCATTCAGTTACTTCTTAAAGGTTGTCAAGGTTTCTGCTTCAACTACCTGGCTAAGTAATTTGTTCCAGATTCTCACGACTCTTTGTATAAAGGAGTGCTTTCTGGCTTTAGTCCTAAATGCCATTTCCTTTAATTTGTTTTAGTGACCTCAAGTGTTTAATTCACCATTAAGTTGAAAAACTTTTGTTGGGTCTACTCTATCAATACCTTTGAAAATTTTAAAAACCTGTATTATGTCCCCACACAGTTTCCTCAGCTTCATACTAAACAAGTTTAATTCTCTGAGTCTGTCAAGAGTACAACGTGTGGCCTTTAGTCCTGGGATGTACCTAGTTGCGCTCTTCTGCATGGTTTCAAATGCACCCTTTAAACTGCACAGAGAAAAAAGTATAACCTGCGTCACCTCCATGTCTTCTTATTGGGGTAATTATAAAAAACACAGCACCTGCATTTGATGTAACCAATGTAAAACTAACCAGGAAAGCAAAGTGCACAAGCAGTAGAGTCCACATGTATAAGACAACACATTTGGTTACTGAACCAAAGGGTTCACCGATCTTAACCCACAGCAGACCTATTTTGTGCAAGCAAGAAAGGATCACTGTGTGTGATCTTGAAAGACTGTAACTGCAGTATATAGTAAAGTGTAACTAAGCCAAGAGACCTGGATAATGGAACACAAAGAGAGCCCTGTGCCATGTGTGTCAATGAAAAATCTCTTTGTAATAGAGATAGTAATGTGATTTTGCAATGAAACTCTCCAATTTACTGTGCCGCCATGAAAATCAATGACTCTGTCTCTCTCTACAGTTTTATATAGTACCATTTCCCAGTCTGGAGTGACACAGTGGCTAGTGTTGCCACCTCATTGCTCCTGTGCTCTGGGTTTGAATTTCACAGTGCCCATGTGTGAAGTTATGTGTCTGTGTGGGTCTTACATGGGTTGTCCTCCCAGAAGCCCATATATATGCTTTTTACTCTAATAGGTGATTTTGAAATTTCCCTGAGGAAGTGTGCATGAGTGGGCCCTGTGATGGACTGGTACTATATCAAGGTTTGGATCCTGCCTTGCTCCTGATGTTGCCAGGATAAGTTTGGATACCCCAATTCTCTGAATTTAATTAATAATTTGTGAGAATATTACTATGTTAGTTACTAGGTTACCTATTCAAAACAATCCTTACAATTCAAAAACTACAATACAAACATGTGATATCACGAGTTATATTATAACACAAAATAAAGGTATATGCTCATACACTGTAGTGAGTATGCAAATGTCATGCACACATACAAAAAAAAACAAACAAATGTTGTATTTGCCAAGTTTTCACATGAATCTCTCATGTTTTCTGTGTTTTGACTGAATAGCTCCCTTGAGACAGAAACAATTAATAAGGATAAAAGAACAAGAATGTTTAAACAACACACAAACAGTGATCGAATTAGAATTCATAGCTAGTCTCTTGGAGCTGCCTTTGTATATTAGATCCACCCATTCATTCATTTACTGCACCAGCTTAAAATCATGGGAGGCCAACATTTCTGTCAATAGCACTAACACAAGGCAGGAACTGACCTTGTAGATGATAGAAACACACACTCTGCTAAACTGGGCTGATTTGAAGTTACCAACAAAACTAAGTAGCAAATATTTAGAATCACCTGGAGAAACTCATTGCAAACAAAGGGACAAAAGACAAACTACACAGTGTTTGCATGAGGGGATCCGGGGAGCTGTTAGAAGGTAGTACCCTCAATGTTACCATTTTGCCATAACATGATATAATATATAACACAAGGGAATTCCACTCTGTCCTTTGTAACAGGGCGCTATATTGCACCCGACTTGACATAGACTGACACTAAGGCACGTGTATAAAATAAAGTTTTATTTTTCTTCACCTGTGGGTCACGTATTCCCCATAATCCCCACAGGCACAACACATTCCCAAAAAGCACAAAACCACCAACACAAAACACTCGCTTCTGGTGCCACCACCACTGCTCCTGTCAGGCTTCGTCCTCCTCCTCCCAACTCTGGCCACTGAGTGGTGGTTGCTGGCCCCTTTTATAGCCCACCCGGAAGTGCTCCAGGAGCTTGATAACCTGGTTCCGGTTGCACTCCCAGGGGGCTGAAGACTCGTCCAGCTGGGCTCAGGGACCCATACAGCACTACCTGGCGGGCACCCCAGATCCCAACAGGGCTGTGGAGAACTTTATCTCCCATGGAGCCCTGCGGGAAACTGAGGCACCACCATCAGCCAGGGAGGCTGCCACCAAGTGTCCCGGGGGAGGTATTGAGCTGCCCATGGTTGCTCCCCCAGAACATACACAGAAGGAGCATCCCAGCCGGGCATGGGACCCGGCCGTCCGCCACACCTTCCTTGAGCCCAGTTATGTTGAGACTTTCTCAATGCTTACAGTCTTGAATTAAAGCAGAGCTAGATAATTGCGGTGGGTTGGCACCCTGCCCAGGATTGGTTCCCTGCCTTGTGCCCTGTGTTGGCTGGGATTGGCTCCAGCAGACCCCCGTGACCCTGTGTTCGGATTCAGCGGGTTGGAAAATGGATGGATGGATAGATAATTGAGGGGGTGATAGATAGATAGATAGATAGATAGATAGATAGATAGATAGATAGATAGATAGATAGATAGATAGATAGATAGATAGATAGATAGATAGATAGATAGAACAAACTTTATTAGATAAAATTAAATTAGACAGCAGGGTGGTGCAGGGGTTACATTTTCTGGCTTAATGGTCCAGAGTCTAAAGTTTGACTCTAGCTCCACATCCTGTTTGTATGGGGTTTTCATGCTATTCTTATGAAAGACTGCATTTCTTTATGTAATCCAGTTTTCTAATAACAACATGCACATTAGGTAAATTGGCTCAGTATGAGTGTGAGTGTATGCATGGATATAACATACAATACAATACAATACAATACAGTTTATTTTTGTATAGCCCAAAATCACACAGGAAGTGCCGCAATGGGCTTTAACAGGCCCTGCCTCTTGACAGCCCCCCAGCCTTGACTCTCTAAGAAGACAAGGAAAAACTCCCAAAAAAACCTTGTAGGGAAAAAATGGAAGAAACCTTGGGAAAGGCAGTTCAAAGAGAGACCCCTTTCCAGGTAGGTTGGGCGTGCAGTGGGTGTCAAAAGAAGGGGGTCAATACAATACAATGCAGTACACAGAACAGAACAATTTCTCAATATAGTAAGAAATAAGAAATATAAATTTTAGAAGTACAGAGCAGAATTTAACAATAGATGATATATCCCATAATAAGATTTGGATTTGTGTAGAGTCCTGGAGACCTCATCATTCAAGCTGCCTCCCCCATTTGGCCATTCCACGTCTGAAACAGTGCTGGGCCACCCATCCGATGAAAGGACCCCTCTTTCCCACGATTCCTGCGATCCTCCATCTGGGATGACTTTTCCTTAGGCAGGCAAAACAACTTGGCAGGTGGGCCATGGCACCAAGTGCCACATTTGAGTACCGAGAAGAAAAACAGAATGATGAAACATGTAATGAGCATTTTACACAGTAGATAGTTTTTGCCTTTTTCCTGATGCTGCTGGGTTTGATAGTACATGAATGAGTAGACTGTGTGTTACACACACCTATATATATTGGAGGGGTACTTTTCAGGAGCCCCAACCCCAATAATGTGGCCAGACACCAAGTAAAGTCAAATCAAAAATAGATTTATTGAGGTTGAGTAGAATCATACTAACATATAGTAAACAGAAAGGTAAAAGCAACTTGTATAACTGGAAACCAGCCCCACTCTGGCTTAATTAAGACACAGTGCTGCAACCTTCTTGATTTTACCTCACCCCTTAACTCTTCCTTTACCCTTTATCCCGTCATGATCCAATCCAACCCAATCCAGGTGAATCTATGCCTCTTCTCCCCACCCAACTCCAAGATAACTGGCAGTGCAAACAGAACTTTGTTTAAAGGATGCCCCAAGAGCACATCTGAGGTCACACCTTATTCACCATCAAGTGGTTCTGGGTCATACTTAGACCCTTGGGAGGCATTCAGCTGCCTTCTTAAAGAGTCAAACAGGCCATATATACAAGACCGCAGGTACACCCTCCTGCTGTGTCCAAGTGGATGGGTGGGTGGATGGATAAACTGCTGGCTCCTTACACTCCTGCAGCAACTTTTATGCTTAACCTTCCATCCAGGCAGTAGTCCAGTCCAACTCATGGGTAGTTCCCTGGACCCCTGGTCATCCAAACTCCTGGACAGAAGAGAAACCCTGCATTGTCCAACGCCCCCAACACACCATGCTGTCCAATTATATATATTATATATATACACACGCACAAATACACACATAAACTTAAATATATATACAGTACTGTATATATTTATATACACAAGCACAAATGCACACTCACACATATGTGGAGTTTCTTAAAGGGGAACAGTGTATGAACGCAAGACCATGCGATTGAGAAGAAGGAAACTCTGAACCAGAAAAATCGGTTTCTTCACAGTATACGGCTAGTAATCAATACGATTAAACTGTAACCTACTGATAGAAAAAACATGCTTTCACAAGTAGGGTAAACAAAAGGATTTGCAATAATTTTCAGTGATAAAACCATTGGGGCTTAGCTTTTATCAGTGTTTTACTGCTGTCTCATTAAAATACATCTAGAACAGTTCTTTTTTTACGATTTTACATTTTATCAAAGCAGTACAAAGGCAATTCCTTTGAGTACATGGCTAATTCAGCTCAGCGCACAAATTTTTTTGCTTCTGTTCTTAAATATGGAAAGCTTTTTAAACCTTTGCTTAAAATAATAGGTTCTTGTTTGTTGCCCATAAGACTGACCATAGATAATGCTTTGCAAATGGATTGCCAATTACACATTTAATGCTAAAATTACATTATTGGCCATGTGTCTTGAATTAAAATTTCTGAAGCATGTGACAATTGTTTGAAATTCTTTCCTAGCACTGACATGTCATTACTTATCTAAGTTGTATCCCTAAAGCTAAGGAAAAGACAAATTATTTTATTGTAATAAAATATGCTTAAAGTCACACAGAAGCTTTAATCTTAAACCTATCAGCAGGTAGACTTTGGTTAATTACAAATTCTTTGATTGCCTGTGTAAAAATCACTTTTACTATGTGGAAGAATACTGAGAAAATCTCAAGCTGATTCCAAGTCCTCAAAACACTATGCAGATGGTAGCATGATGGCACAGTAAGTCATTAATGCTGTTGTGTTCAAATTCCAGTGTGTTTGGCTGAAGTACTGGGCTTAGGTACTATTTCCGTGAAGTCTGCATGTTTTCCCTGTAACTACATGGGTTTTCCTCCCACATTCCAAACACATGTGCTACTCTAAGTGGACAGAGTGTGAGTGTCGACAGCCAGCATGGGCACCAGCTCTCCATAAACCTGACCTAAATAAGCACTTTGGTAATGGATGGTTATACTGCACAGGAAGTAAAATAGCATCTTTCAGGGCAATAAGAACTTTACATGCAGCACCATTTTCAACATGTCTCTACAACTGGAGTAAAAGATGATCAAATTGATAAAACATTTGACTCAATGTACAAAGATGTATGTCTAGAATAATAACTAATAATAGTTACATTATTTAATTAGCGTTATTTTTTAAGTCTCATTCAAAGTTTTTACAATCTAAATGTGAATTTAAACACTTGTTTTCCTTTATTTAAAGCAATATATTCCACTAATAGATTTCAATGTGAAAATGAAAACAAGTCAGTCCCTTAAGATTTACCTGAATTCAAGCCGGAGGAGCCTTTTATATTTAGGTGCAATCGGTCTTCTTCTTGTGCATGCATGCTACTTACAGCATGGGACAAGTCTTCTGTTGAAAAGCACTTCATAATTGCAGCTGGCCAATGATAAAGATCGCCACAGAAGGTTCTCAGCAACAGCCTTCAGAAGAACTCACATTGACAGACAGTCTGTTTACACTCACTCAGCTTGGTATCCATTACAGTTTGCCCAAAAGCTGGCAGGCTGATACTCGAATTGCACTGTGATGTGCTCTTTATATGTATATGACTAAGTGGACTTATGTTACAGTTGGGCCATGCTTGTTTACTATTACTAGCTAGGTTAACTATTTCAGTCAAACTCTTTTAAGCAATAATACAACATATACTTTCAGGAAATTAGAGATACAGTCCTAGTGTGTTTTGATTTTTCATTTCAAATTAAGATTATTCTGGAACTACTCACATTTTATTTTAAATCAGTTTGGATATGTTTAATATTCATAATATGTTTTATATTCTAAAACTATGATGACTTAAAAAAAGTTCTGTAGGTATACAGATAGAATATGTCTGTACCAAACCATGAGTTTTGTTCTGTGAAAATGCATAAATCTGTGGACTTCCTAATTTTTACATTAAAATGTGATACCATTATTATTTATATTTTCGAAGCACTTAATCCATTACATGGTTACTGGAAGGATTGGGTGCAAGACAAACCAACCTTAGATTTGATACCAGTCTACCACAGGATACATTCACAAACAAACCAAACTCTATCCATTTATTGAATCTGCTTAATTCGATGATGGGCTCAAAGAAATCCCACCTACCCAAACCATTGGAATCTCTCCAAGTGCACAGAATATACTGGCACAGAAAAGGGTGCTAATCCAGGATACTATTATTTACTAGGGGGCTCCGCCCCCTGCTCGCTTCGCTCGCCAACCCCTGGTGTTGTGAAATTACAAAGAGCGTGATGTATGAATGAGATATAGCATAGTGTGAAGGTGTAGATGACGCATATAGGAAGCAAATAAAGTTGTCCATGTCCAAAAACGGGCTCAGAGAGGTAGATGCCAACTTTGTCCATGGTTTGTCCTTGTGATTTGTTGATGGTCATGGCAAAGGCAGGTTTAATGGGGAACTGTCGCCGTTTAAGTGTAAAAGGTAATTCCAGGTCAGAACTTGTAAGGTCAATTCTAGGAATTAGAACAGTATTGTTAGCATGTGATCCTGTAAGAAGTTTTGCTTCAATAACATTGTGTGGCATGGTGTTGACGACTAAACGTGTACCATTGCATAAACCCTGTTTAGTGTTAAGGTTTCTTAATAGCATGATTTTTGTTCCGTTTTTAAGGCTAAGATTGTGTTGTGGTAATCTGGCTAGGTTAATAGTGTTCAAATATTGTAAGGGGAAATTAAGATGGTCATTGTCGTCATCAGAGTCAACTTTGTCAGAGCTTAGAAAGAGCTGTGCCTCTCCAGGAAGTAATGAAATGACCTGGTTATTAATGTGATCAACATTAATATTTTTTGGACATAATATAGTTCGTTGTGTTAAAAGGGGTATTTGGTGTAATGAGATTGCTGTTCCAAATATCTCTGTAACTCTTTTGAAAGCAATGCCAATTGTCTGCGTATTTTAAGGTGGACTGAAGAATAGCCGAGCGCATGGCATGTGGAACAATAGCTAAGCACTGTGTAAAATCTCCTCCTAATAAAAGTACCTTTCTTCCAAAGGGAATATTATTATTCATCAACGTTTGTAGAAGTTTATCAATGGCGTTGAGTAAGTGACTGGATGCCATTAGATGCAAAAGCAAATGAACTATTGTAGGATCTAATGCAGTTCATAAAGTTTTTACTTTCAGGTACTTCGTTAGTTAGAAGCTTCTGTAGATATGCAGGATATGAATGTAAAGGAGGCAGTCTAATTTGACCCTTTTGACAACAACGTGTAAATTCATTACTTGTATTGCCAGTTGTTTCTTCAGGGAAGTTAAGTGAATGACAATGATTGCAAATGACATTCATTAATCCCAATGAATTTTCATGAATAGTGGACTCATTATTGAACGCGTTGTCAGCTAACAGGCGCAATCGTTTAGCAGGTGTCTGTCGTTGATGTCCTTGACGTGTATCTTTTGTCTGTGCCGTTTGAGAGGCGCGTCGTTGTATGTGCAGGATTTGGGACGTGCTATTCTGGAACTGTAATCGATTTGCCTGTGCTGTGTGAGAAGCCCGTTGCAGTTTACGGCGTTCATTGTTTGTATTGAGCCTTGCCCGTTTTTGTATGTCGGTTAGTCGAGCTTTCTCTTTTTGGAGCCTTGCCTGCTTGTTTTCTGGCATTTCAGATGCACGTTGTAGACATCTGCGTTTATTTATTTTGTCCCTTCGCTGCCGTTTTTGTATCTCTGAGACTCGAGGTGTTTCGTTTTGAACCCTTGCCTGTTTCGATGCAGCACTTTGAGATGCGCGCTGCATGCGTCTTCGTTCATTGTGTCTGTCCATCTGCGCTCGTTTCTGTAACTGTGTTAGTTGAGCTTTGCGTTTTTGGAGCCGAGACATTTTTTCTTCCGGGGTTTCAGAAGCGCGTTGTAGGCGCCGATGTGTATTGTTTTTTTTCATGCAGGTTCGTGTGTTTGGTCCCGTCACTCGAGCCGTATCGTTTTGTACCCGTGATCGTGAATTCATGACTTGTTTGTTCTTCAGTGTTAGACATATGGATAAGTAATAAGGAGGATCACACTCACTGTTAATATGGAGCCTTTTCTGTGGTTGAACGGTTAATAGTGCATCAGTGTAATGAGATCGACCTATGCTGCATAATTTGAATGTGTTCAGATGACGTATATTTAATACGGACGGTTCGTTCAGTAATGGGGCTTTGTGTCTCATTTCTTATTTATGTTAGTGTGGTCGTGGGTCCGAATCCTCCTTTTTGTGTATGTTTCGTGTGCTATGTCCGTAGTCTGTCCCGTTTCATGTCCAATGGGTTTGTGTGGCGCTCGCGTCTGACTTCTTTTTTTTTTGTGTGCTAGGGGCGCGTTGCCTCACTTTTTTTTATCTGTTAGTGGAGGGGGTGTTTGTGTGTCGTGGGTCTGAATCCTCTTCTTTGTGTGCGTACCGTTTCGTGTGCTATATGGCGCTTGCGTCTGACTCCTTTCTTTTTGGTGTTCTAGGGGCGCGTCGCTTCATTTCTTATTTCAGTTACTGGAGGGGGGCTTTGTGTGTCGTGGGTCTCAATTCTCTTCTTTGTGTGTGTTCCGTTTCGTGGGCCATGGGCTTCATGCGGCGCTGTGTGCGGCGCCAGCGTCTGACTCCTTTTTTCTGTGTGCTATGGGCGCCTCATTTCTTATTTTACGTTGCTTTCCATCCGGTTTCCGTTGCTTGGAAGGGGGGTTTTGTGGGGGAGCCTGCGCAGTACGTCTTTTGTGTCCACGGCCCATGTCCGGATGTCCCTGCGTCCATCCGGTTTACCATTCTCGTTTAGTAATATGGATAATAATATGTTGTTATTTTTATATACAACACAAGCATGTATGTGGTACTGTATGAGGAAGAAAACAGAAGTTCCAGGAGGAAACTGGCATAGAGACAATGAAGACACTCCATACAGCCAGTGCTTCCGAAAGGGAATTAAATCAAAGTTTTTAAAGTTATGATACCAGTACAGAAACCAATGAACCATTTACTCAAAGTAAACTGATTTTAAGTTGTTTTTTTTTTTACCTTGAGAAACCATTACAGTTCCATGCAAAAGTTTGGACACTCCTGGCCAAATTAAATATTTTGCTGACATTGGAAAGCTTGCTTCTATAACAAGTTAATGATCCAAAACACACTTATAAATCTACTATGAAGTATCTCAAACACAAGGTGAAGGTTTTGGAATGGTCCTCACAGTCCCCAAACGTGAACATCTTTGCAAATATGTGGGCAGACTAAGAATAACTCACAGTGACCACAAGTGATTTGCAAGAAAGAATTAATAAAATTTTCCTGAACAAAAATTCAAAGATTCATAGCAGGCTACAAAAAACAGCTGCTAGGTTAGATTTTCGCCAAATGGGATGTTACTAAGTATTGACTTAGTAGGGTGCCCAAATTTTAGCAAATTCCACAATTACTCTTTTATTTTACATTTTTTAGCTCATCATATAAATTGTATCAGTACATTAACATTTTCATAAAAATGCAAAAATTGTAATTATTATTTTTTACTTCAAATATCCAAATAATATTTAATTTGGTGATTGGTGTCCAAATGTTGGCATGTACAGTATATGAAACTACATTACTAATGACAAGTTTTAAAATGTGAACCATAGCAAGGAAATATTTCTGGACAGTAAATGATTTAAATCTACTAGTTACACAGATTAATTCATTCACACTAAATTGTTTAAAAGAAACAACTTGTGTACCTCTTATTTACTTAGCACTGCTTTTCTGCAGAGCAAGAGTCCTGATTAGAACACTCAGACTGAGACTTGCTGACTGTTTCACGGTGTTGTTAGTTACAGTAAATACAGTATGACATCAAAGAACTGTCAGCTTAATTCACATTGGTACCTAATTTTATCAATCACATTGTGCCCTCCAGATATGTTGCACTTTTTAACACACTTTAAAAACCTTTACTGTATATGAAACTCCATTAACAAATAAATAATATATATTTATGTTAGACAGAAGTGTTGAATCTCATATGACACATTTCTAAAGGTTAAAATAAACTTTGAAAGTCTAAGATACTAACTAACCTTTGAAATGTTTAATATTTACTGAACTCCTTAAAAAGAAGGCACTGTGACCATCAAGGGGCAAAGTTGAGCAGCCCTAGGTTTAGTAAACCGCACTGATTTTCTTTGTATTTGTTCTTGATTAGTTTGTAGAATACCTTGTGATGGTCATCACAGTTCAAGGCACAATAGAAAATAAAGATTGAAATGTACTGGCAGAGAGTACTTTTCTCACTCCAGTTTATCATCTAATTAGTTCAATTTGTATTTTATGCTTTGTTTGATTTGAGATGGATATTTCCAAAGTGCATTCATTAAGGTGGTTTTGGAAAGGATGGATACGGGAATGCCAATAAACCATCTAAATCAGACTTTCAAAAGTCTATTTTATATTTTCACACACATTCCTTTGTTTGGGCATTCTGAATAAATCAAAGGATAATAGGGCAATCAGCAGACTTATATACAGGGGTTGGCAGTTTGAGAATTTACGAGATTGTACCTAAGTGCACTGTGCCATTGTGACATTCTTTTGAGTTAATAAAGTTACTGAGTTAATAAGGCTATTGTAGTAATCATAACCTGCATGTCTTTTTCCATACGAACCTCTGTAAACCTACTTTTGCCCGCCCCATATATATTTTAAAGGGCTGACTGTGGCAAATGGAAGCAATACCAAAATAATAACTGCAGTAATTGAATTGGCTTCAACAGCAAAACTGATATGTTGTGCACAACCTGAACACTTGCAGCAAGCAGTTATGTCTCCATATTACTATCACAGAGTAAAAACTAGGTCCTAACTGCCTAAATAAATGACATTGGCCCAATATCTAGGAACACAATTGCAAGACATTTTAACGCTTGTTTATACATAAGAACTTTCCTAACACACTGGATATTTACCATCTATCCAAATCCAGTTAGTAGTATTCACTAGATACAAGAGAGATTGGTGATGACTAGATGCAGAAACAGCAGTTCTCTCATGTTCAGATATAAAGGTTTGAAAGCATTCAATAAAAATAAGCAGATAGAAAAGTTACAAAAACATTGCCCTCTTTGACATAGGCTCTCCAAAAGTACGTACCTGTAATTATACCATCCACAATGAAGAACTGGGCGGTCAGTCCTGAAATTATAGTTATTATAACTGTGGTTTCTGATTATAGTTATATAAGTGTGAGACCATACCAAATAAAAAGTCATGTACCGGTAATTGCAGTTATTTTTACAACAGCACCCCATCTCAGGTTGTAACCCAACTTTTTTCAAAGCAGGTACTTACTGTACATTGTGTGTTCTGACACAGAGAAAAACTGTGGAAATCAACAGATGGAAGTGTAAGCCAAAACGCGTTACTTTTCATCAAGAAAGTGCACAACTTTGACTCATTCATTGCTGGTGTGGTTATATATTATAATTGAGGTACTTGAAAATGTAGAGTGAATCTCAAAAAAATCAATGGAATGAATACACAACAAAAATAAAAACAAAACTATGTACTTGAATTATGTGTTTTTGTAGCATATTTAATAAATATGAAGAAACTAAACACAATTCTCATAACCAGTTACTGGTAGCAGTGAGGATTCATCATCATCATCACAGAAGTTTCATCATAACACACATTGCAAAGAGGCTGGCATTCTCCTTTATGGCATATTTAATATCAGAAGTCAATTCTATGACTTTAAAAAAATCGGAATTAAAATCACAGTGGAGAGTTCCTATGAGTATTCTTATAGTTTTCTTTGAAACTGACATTTATTGTGATACCTAGTCATTTCCCCAAAGAGGTTTAAAAGGGCACGAGTCCAAACATGAAAACAAAAGCCTCAAAACTTACAGAATACATCAGCCAAAAGTGTTATGGAGTATTGATATGTCTTGAGATTGCACACATATTGAAAGACAGTGTATCCATATTGTTGTAGGAAGGGAAAAAAAAACTTGCAAAACATTTTTATGAAATTCATCCATTTTAAAAGGAAACCGGCTGTGCACTTCCCATCACTGCCTGTCTCCATCTATGCATGCCTTTCAGACCCAGAAGCATGGTGTCCTCTAGCATGTGATTTTAACATAAGAAAAATCATCTACCAAATTGTATTATTGAAATGATTGAGTGTTAAGCCCAGATATGAATTGCTGTCTTTGTTTTGTAGACAAGTAAAAGTGAAAGGGAAGGTTTATAGGACGGTAGTGAGACCAGCTATGTTATATGGGTTGGAGACGGTGGCACTGACCAGTAAGCAGGAGATAAGAGTTGGAGGTAGCAGAGTTAAAGATGTTAAGATTTACATTGGGTGTGACGAGGATGGACAGGATTAGAAATGAGTACATTGGAGGGTTAGCTCATGTTGAATGGTTGGGAGACAAAGTCAGAGAGGCAAGATTGCATTGGTTTGGACATGTGCAGAGGAGAGATGCTGAGTATATTGGGAGAAGGATGCTAAGGATAGAGCTGCCAGGCAATAGAAAAAGAGGAAGGCCTAAGAGAAGGTTTATGGATGTGGTGAGAGAGGACATGCAGGTGATGGGTGTGACAAAACAAGATACAGAGGACAAAAAGATATGGAAGAAAATGATCCATTGTGGTCACCCCTAACGGGAGCAGCTGAAAGAAGAAGAAGTTCTGTAGACAACTAATCACCAAAAATGTCACACTTTCAATCACTTACAGTACTTCACTACATGTGATGATCAAAGATAAATTTGAAAACTGTTGGTGTTCCACTTATTTCAAAAAGTACCTTTGGAAAGCTTCTGCAGCAGGGGAGTGATTAGGGATACATAGATGTTGCTGCACAATGGGATATGGGACAGCAACGGCAGCAGTGTTCGGTAATACTATAATGATTTCAAAAAATAATTATCAATTGATTAAAATTTGTTACAAATTATAACTCAGAACTACCTGTTCATATTATGGGCTTGAGTAAATGTATACTGAGCAAAACTGTGAAAATTACGAATTACTTTACTCACTCAAAAACATCCATTCGCTCACAGCATCCACTCATGACAGCTGCTGCTAAGGAAATATATCCTTACCTCAAGAAAATTGTACCAAAAATCTGAGACAAAATGTATTACATTTACTTTTATTGTCATAAGCATGCCTCAAAATACACAAGACACATTTTCTTAAATCAAACCCTTTGTCACTTCAAAGTGGATGTACATTTTAATATTTTTGATTTCACGTTTGGAATTCTGCACTTCCAGCTCTATTTTCAAATGCAAGAAGAGATTAGGTATTTCTTTAAATTTATGAAAAACAAATCTTCACTTTAGAAAATGTGTGAAATTAATATACAGTACATCATGATTGTGAATAAATAAAATCAACTTGAAAAATAATGAACATACTGTGTGTTCAGAAAGTGTTCAGACCCCTTCACTTTTTACTCATTTTTTTAAGTTGCAGCCTGAAGCTATATTATTTAAAGTCACTTTTCCCTTATGAAGTAACACTCAATACTCCAGAATGACAAAGCAGACACAATATTTTAGCAGTGTTTGCAACTTTATTAAAAATAAAAAACTGAAATATCACATTGACTCAAGTATTTAGTTGAAACACCTTCGGCAGTGAATACAGCTTGGAGTCTTCTTGGTTATGGCGCGACAAGCTTCACACACCTGGATTTGGGGATATTCTGCCATTCTTCTGTGCAGATTCACTCAAGCTCTGTTATGCTGTATAGAGACTATCAGTGGACAACTATTTTCAGGTCTCTCCCTGACTGGGTTTAAGACAGGGTTCTGGCTGGGCCACTCAAGAACATTTATAGAATTGACCCTAAGGCACTCCTATGCTATTTGCTTTGTGCTTAGGGCCATTTTCCTGCTGGAAGGCTAACCTATGGCCCAGTCTGAAGTCCAGATTGCACTGATGCAGGTTTCCATTAAAGAAATCTCTGTACTTTGCTCTGTTCAGCTTTCCCTGGACCCTGACTAGCTTCTGTGTCCATGCTGTTGCAAAACACCCTGACAGCGTAAAACTGCCATCACCATGCTTCACCATTAGTATGGTATTGTACTGGTGATAAGTGGTGCTGGGTTTCCTTCAGATGTGATGCTTAGAACTGAGACCAAACTGTTCATTCATTGTTTCATCAAAGCACAAAATCTTGCTTCTCATTGTTTTAGAGACCTTTAGATGAATTTTTGCAAACTCCAAGGGGGCTTTATTGTATCATCTGGCCATTCTGCCATAAATCCCAGATTAGCAGAGTGTTGCAGTGGTGTTTGCCTTTCTGGAATTTTCTCCCATTTCCATACAGGTTCACTGGAACTCAACAAGAGTAACCACTGGGTTCTTGGTTCCCTGTCTTGCCATGGACCTTCTCTTCCAATTGCTCACTTTGGCCAGACAGCCAACTCTAGGAAAAGTCACGGTTGTTTCAAATGTATTTTATTTAGGAATTGTGGAGGCCACTGTGCTCTGGAGAACCTTCAGTGCTGCAGGAATCTTCTGTAGCCTTCCCCAGATCTGTGCCTTGACACAATCCTGTCTCTAATTTCTGCAGACAATTCCTTTGACCTCATGGCTTGAATTTTGCTCTGAAACACATTGTTATCTGTGGGACCTTATACAGGTATATAAACATCTCAGTAGAATGGAATACATCTCAACCTAATTTCGAGTGTCATAGAAAAGGGTCTGAATGTTTTTTATCTATGCGATATTTCAGTTATTTATTTTTAATATTTATTTTTTTCATATTTAATCCGGTAACAGGTCATTTGTAACTGCTACAGGACATTCTTGGGACTGTCATGGTCCAGCATTTCTATTCCACACTTTTTACACCTTGATGACTATCCATCTATTCATTAGTGGCATTTTGCCATGAAAAACCTAGTGGTGGTATACTGGAATTTTCCTACATAGATAAATTGACTTTCCTAACAGAAACATTAACTTACCTACTTACTTTAATAATATCGCTCCCACGTTTGTAAATGACTAGAAGAACATGCAAGTTCTCACAAGTTTTATGTCACAAAAAAGTAAACAAATAATGGCATTCTGGTACCTGGTCTGTATCAATTGGCAACAGACTCATCAGCTGTTCTTTACCCTGTCTGGAGGAACTGCACAGCTCTCGCTGCCTCAGGAAAGTGGAAAACATCCTCACACCCCGTTCATAATATGTTCCAACTGTTGCCATCAGGCAAAAGATATAGGAACATCAAAACAAAGACTAATAGACTGAATAACAGTTTGTACCCTGTTGCTATTAGGGCACTGAATGCCACCCAATCACCTCCAATGCAACAGTGCAATAGATGACATCTTGTGCAATAATGTTTCATGTGCAATAAGGTCTTATGTTGAATGTTTGTGTTCTAGCTCATTTCTTCTTATCCTTTCCTATCCTTTTGTAATTATATTTATTTATATTTTGACACCGCAGGGACTGCACCTAATTTCGTTGTATTTGTTACAATGACAATAAAGATATTCTGATATTCTGAGATTGTTGTAATATTCTCTGACATCATCATCATTTGACATAATAGAGTCATACACTAAGTGAGAGCCTCTCAACCACCTGTTGCTCAGGAAAATATATTGGCTATGAAATGCTTAAACTGAAATTACAACACCTCAGGTTTACAACTGAATGGCTTTTATGTGTAAACAGACAAGCAAAAATAACATAGAAAGAATATACAGACTATGCACACTGCAGAACTTGAAATGCACACTGTATGTCCAATAGTAGGACTAACTGCCACATAGCCAGATATTTGCTGGTCAGCACAAGGCCAGCAAACAATTGAAAAAGCAATTTTTTACACACAGACCTCCTCTAATTGTATTAGAATTCAGCACTTCTTTCAAACAGAAGCAACATACTTGCTGGCTTCTTTTCCACAAACTGGAAAGAACACAAATAGGCATCCTTGATCGCTTTTTCAAATTTAGCACGGTCCCCCTCAGTAACCAAGATGCAATGTAATATCTTGTGAATTATGCATTCTTGATATTGAATTCCTTTCTTTTTTCAGATTAATGTGGCTATTTTAAAAGAAGAAAATGGTACTAGATTTTTCACACCTCTTCTCTGGTGTGTGCTGCATGGCCACAACTGAGAAATGCTGAAACGACAAGTGGAAACATATGAATAAACACAACAAAAACCAGTGGTCCTCATGGTAAAGGAATATTCCACCCAAAGTTTCTTTTATATATATACTAGACAAAGTGCCCGTTTCCACAACGTAAGATGAAACGGGCATGAGTTTGTGTCAGCAGCGTATGAAGAACAAATGATAAGTAACGAAGAAGTTGTTTTGTAATGATTGTAGTCCACTTTACTCATTACTGTACAGGCTTGTACTGTTAGTTGATGAATTTTCCAGGCCTATAGTATAATATTGAATGATGAATGTTCCAGTACAATATGGAATAGTAATAACTATAAGCACCACAAACCTGATATAGGTGTATTGAATGAATGCGTAATTGAATCAGAATGCGTAATTAGGCCTCGAGCTGTAGTCGAAATCGCCTTTCAGGCCTCTAGAGCTTTAATCGAAGTTGCCTTTGTCTTTGAATTTTTGTGTCCGTAAATCCGCCGCCTGCCGCGATGTTGGGGTTGGATGTCGGTCTCGTAAGGTTTTTCGGGCAGCTGCGCAGAAGGCGACTGCGCATTCGGCTTCGGACGTGCGCAGAAGGTGACTGCGCATTCGGCTTCGGACGGACGTGAGTGAGTGAGGAGGCAGGCGAATTATGTATTAAGATGTTGCATACTTACCCCATTAGTTTTGTATTAATGACAGAGCAAAAAAATAATAATCTTTTCATGGACAACAGAGTTTAAAAAAAAGTTTATGATAGAGTGGTGGTCTATGGTGACCCACACTGGACCATGGCAAACAATATCAAAAATGTCCATGAAAAGAAAAAAATCTCATGGTACTTGTGTCACATAATCCTCATATCAAGTAATCCAGTTGTGTGCTCAAAACCTACAAAATGCATGCATTTTTTGCTAAAGTATTGTTAAATAAATGCTTCCTAAAAATCAGAGCCTGGAATAAAACAGGAATAGCAATTTTCATGGGATTGAGCCTTTGAAGTGAAGATCCGCCTCTTCTTCTCATTCATTGGACAGGAATTCTATCTGCATTTCAAAAGCTCAGACCCATATGTATTGCATTTGCTGTTTATACTCAGCATCAATTTTCCCAGAAGCATTAATTTAACAATATTTTAGCAAAAAAATATTTTTGTGTTTAATGTGGTCCAGTGGGGGTTACCATAGATCAGCATTCTACCATAAATGTTTTCTTTTAAACTGTGTTGTCAATGAAAACATAAAATTAAAAAAATTCTCTGTCATCCCTACAAAACACATGGAGGAAGTAACATATGAAAAATATTTTTGGGTAAAGTATCCCTTTAATGTGGAGGATGACCTTCAAGCTGCATCATTACATTGGAAAGTACATGTTAGATATGTACACACACAACCAAGGGCAGGGTTCCTAAATTACGGTCCTGGGGGGGTCTCAGTGGCTACAGGTTTTTGTTCCAACCAATTTCAAAATTAGAAAACAGGCCTAGCAGTTAATGAAACTTGGTATTTAATTATTGTACTATTTATGAATTGAAGGTGCTTTCGTTCTTCCAAAACAAATCTTTATCATATTGTAGATTTTTCACTTTCTGAGAACACTAGCAAGCCCGCGATTCTCAAAAGAATCGCAAATCCAAGAATGGCAATCACTTTCTGTTCCCTCTGATATTTGGAGGGATGAAATATCATGGAGGGTAGGTGCGTCCTGGGAAAGTTCATTTAATTAAACAAACATATTTGTACTAAAGCGGTTTCTTTTTGGAGCTGTAACTCATCTGGTTCTGGTGTTTCAGAAGCACGCTGTAGGCACCTTCATTTATTGTTTTTATTCATGCAGTCTCTTTTTTGTTTTTCTATGGCTGTGTCGTCAGCGAGAAGTCGTTTGCTGACGGCGGCGGATTCGCATGCTGATGTGACCATGGCGGCGGATCCGGGCATGGAGGACCACATTACTAAACGAACGTGGCATATGCAGTGGTGTGGGTGGTCGCGTTCGGGCAGCTGTACAACCTGGCATGCATGCTTTACCTCAGGTTTAGTGCACAGGTTGTAGCCATGGTAAAGTTTTCATTTAACTAAATAAACCTATTTGTACTAAAGCGGTTTCTTTGTGTGGGCATCTACGTTCATTGTTTTTATCCATACGGGCTTGTTTACAGGTCGTAGCCATACGGGCTCATGTTTGTATTACTAATCGTTGAGCTCCTTCCATTTGGAGCCGTGCCTCCTTTGCCTCTGCTGTGTCAGAAGCGCGTTGTGGGTGCACTCGTTCATTGTGTTTATCCACACGGGCTCGTTTTGTCTTTCCGTTAGTTGAGCTCTTTCATTGTGGAGCCGTGACGTCTTTGCTTCTGGTGTGTCTGAAGCGCGTTGTAGGAGCCTCCGTGTATTGTTTTTATCCATGCGGTCTCGTCTTTGTTTTCTGGAGCTGTGACTTCTTTGCGTGTGGTGTTTTTGAAGCGCGTTGTAGGAGCCTCCGTTTATTGTTTTTATCTATGCGGTCTTGTCTTTGTTGTTCTGTGGCTGTGTCATTAGGTAGATGTCGTTTACTGTTAGGAATCATAATTGAACATGCCACACAGACTGCTGGCACAGTGGATTAGAGCAAGTTTAGTTTACAGGTTGTGTTGTTTGGGCGCAACCTACTGACTCTGGGAAGCCGCTGCGTTTGACTCTGGGGCGCCGCGGTGCGTCCACCGTGCATAAATTAAACTGTCGTTTAGTAATATAGATTATCCACATGTTTTTGTGGTCCAGCAGAGAGTGGTATCGCTTGGTCCTTCTCTTCTTTGTCATTTAGTTCTAAACATTTTATTAACACAGATACTTTATGATGCATGGAGAGCTGGTGGCTCCTTTGTCATTTGCATCTCATTATTTACTGATGACTGGTTAATTAAACAGACAACAATTAATAGACAAATGCAGCTGATTAAAAGTAAAACAGACAATTTAAGTTTGTAACACATAACAAGTAAGGTAACTTAAATTAAACCCAAAATATATATTGCACCTAACCTGCATGTATTTGGACTGTGGGAGGAAACCCACGCAGACACAGGAAGAACACACAAACTCCATGCATGGAGGTTCCGGGAAGTGAACCCAGTTCTCCTTACTGTGAGACAGCAGCGCTACCACTGCGCCACTTTGCCGCCCTAACATGAATTATCTATAAGTAAATTAATAAAGTGTTCAATTTTCAAAGTGTAAAGTGAGTAGAATTGCACATACTTAAGTTACAATTTTACAGTAAAGGAAGTCAGTCATTGACACAGTATACTGTGCATAGCATCATTGTCTGTTAAGGTGTCTGCTTGTCCAGCTCAATACCACAAACCAAACAGGAAACAATACCTCTTTGGACGAGTGGTAATTCATCATAGAGCCTGATGATTGAAGGTAGAACAACCTTAACATCACTCCTTGGAGCAACACAGTTGTCTCAGTCTGTTCCTAAATATGCTCTTCTGTTTAGCCAAAATATCATATGGGGAAAAAGTCATTGTCAAGGACAGTAAGCATCTTTCTGAGTGACCTCTGTTCTACCACTTCATCCAGCAAGTCCAGCATGACTCCAAAGAGTGAACTAGCCATTTTTTATTCATACTAGCCTTTTCAATCAGGGCACAAGGCTTCAGTCAGCCTAGGATACCTGTCCATGGGACATTTGCAATCATTTCAACACCAATCCAATTTTGCGTTTACAAGTAAAAACGTATTTTGGACAGGGAGAAATACTGGAACACACACACAAATAATAATTAAGAAAAAGTATTTGTATTTGACGTTAAAAATTACGGTTAGGTTTGTGATATGTCCTTCTTTATTTACTTATATATCTATCTTTCTAATTAAATCTATTATAAGACATACTAATATAGTGGATTCAGGGAGTGGCGGGTGTTATTCGGTAGGGCTGGGGATCCAAGAAGTTTCCGCTTAGGGCCCCGGTTTGGTTAGTTCTGATTCCAAGCACCAGGGAGGGAGCACTTGTTTATAGGCTACTTAATAAAGTGTCCACTAATTTCAGTTAAATATCAGCTCTCAAGCATTATTTCGAATGTCATCATTGGATCTATATCTGCAGCCTCCGCCTCCTCCCAAAAAACAAAAACTGAACTTTAAACACACATTCCATTGTTCACAGCTCTAAAAAGTGTTATTTTCTAGCAGTCAATGGCCAGCATTGTTACAGATCATTTGAATCTAACAGAATCGATACCCCCCTGTTTAAAAATAAAAACAAAAAATGGTCGGATCCATAAAGCGTTCCATTCTATAGGTGTCACGCTAATGGAATCACCCCTGCCGAAAGGCGATGGATGTACAGCTATAGTTCCTGCACACATGGCTCCTCCCAGTGAAGGCGCTGTCTTCTTACAGGCCGTAGGTTTGGCATTGTGGGAAGGCAAAGACACGCTGTTGCAGCTCGGCGCGAAACGGAGCATTTGTGTGGCGTCCAAATCTCCAGCGCCAACGAGCCCTTTCTGTTCCGCACCAAGTTACCCATGGCCCTTTGCAACGGAGAGTCCAAGGTGAGTATGTCGATCACAGCTCTGCCTTCCGCCGGCTTCCTGAAGCTGTTTTTAGAAGGGGGGAATTAAACAAACGTGCATCTTCTTTTCTTGAGCGTGGTCTCTTGGTAGTAGACGCGTATGCGTGCGTCTCTGCGGCCGAGGGCACTGGGATAGTCCCCGGTTAGGGCCTTGTCATGTTTTCAGGTGACTGTAGCAGGGTCCCAGACGTCACGACGCAGGAGCTGACTGCTAAAGGGTTTGCATATCCCAGCTGTGCATGCCGGAGCGTTAGCATAAATACACATTAAGCTTTCAGACTCCGAGAGGAAGTGGCACTGTGACTCTCGGGTAACAGTTTGGCAAAATTTGTTCACAACCACGTCAAGAAAAAGAAAAGCACTCAAAGTGTCAAGCTTGTTCACATGCTTTCACCAATCGTTTTCTTAAAGTTCGTGTTGCCAGGTAGCATAGACGGAGAACTCGTGCTCTAGGCCACCGGACAGACTTGATCGACTTGCTGGTGTTCAGATCCCTTCGGGGTCTGTAGCCTCAGGCTCATGTTATGTTGTTATAGGGCCCTTTAACTATCCAGCTTTATGTATGATGTAGCAAGACGGGAAATTGGGGAGAAAAACGGCCCACGTGGTGCGTAAAATGTAGCAAGACGGGCGCACCGTACCCAGTTTTCCTCCTCGTTTACTTAGACACGCGGTTGTTGCTCCGCAGCCCAACCCACAGAATGAGCATTCACTTTGTCGTACGTCTGAGTTTAACAGCTTGTACTGCTGTCAAATTGGTACAGGAGCCGAAGCAGATGTGCATACAATGTTGGACGCAAGGAAGGCAGCCCAATAATAATAATACGTTTTACTTATATAGCGCCTTTTCAATGTTCAAGGCGCAGTTCACATGGGGTAATAATTAAATTCACATATGCTCATCGTAGTTGTGTTAACAGCACAGGTCATAGAAGTTGTTTTATTTTTAAAAATGGAAACACTGTATAAGTTACTGAGACCTAATTGTTTTGAAAAATAATAGTTGAAAATGTTTTTACTAATTTGCACCCGTGAAAACCATTATAAACCAGTAAAATATAAACCTTCAATAATATTGTTAGTTTGCTTCGTATTAGAAATGTATTGTACTGTTTTGTGTTTTTTTTCTCCACTATTTTTCATCACAATGGAATTAAAGGAATGGAACTTTTGCAGAATCAATTCATCATTTATCATGAAAGTTAACTTGCATGTCAAATAAGACACATGATTGTTCACTGTCATCGTTTAAGGCATTTCCAAAAGAACTCAACCTAAGTATATCATTATTACCAATAAGGGAAATAATTAGGATGTTCAAAGTCCTTGCAAATGTGATAAACCTGCCTGGTAGGCTACACAAATGTATCTTGCCTCTACACACAGAATTAGTTGTTTTGAGAGACAAAGCACTATTCATAGAACACTGTTTAAAATTGCAGGAACTTGTGTCATCTTTGGGGTCACAGAATCTATAGTCCAGTGCCCACTCCTGTTTCAATTGGCTGATGGGAAGCATTCCTTGAAAGATGACTTTTCTCGTGAGCAGCCTACATATACAGTATAACCACCTGTGGCTGTTTTGAATAGGTCTGTTATGTGGTCTTGGATAAGATCAGAATCATGAACTGTAAAAAGTACTTGGACATTTTTTATAAAAAAAAAAACTAGTAACAGGTGCTGTAGTTGATTTGAACTTTGTTTACTTTATTAAATATGCAACATGAGTGCACCACAATGACAATCCTTCATGTTTGGATTCACATAAGTGGCCTTTCCTGCTCAAGAATGTTCATTTCAGAAACTTTGACATTTATACATCTAATGAGAAATAGTCTAATGTTATTGTAAACTTGTCACTGTTCAAAATCCTGACAGTGTATTGATGCAACAAATGAGACTAATGGCATATGCTGTTATCAAACATTCTTTGACACATGGGACCTTATTCTTAAATTATACAATGCATGTAGGGCCTTTTCCACGCTACTGTTGTTAGTTTTGGTCACCTAATTAAGAAAAAAAAAAGCTATTATGGAGTGAGATTTTTAGAAGACAAGATTTAATTTAAGCCTTCTGGGATATACTTAGAGTAATGTTTGAAGGAGCTGAATCCTTTCAGTGTGTAAAATCTTAGGGAGTCGAGACTGGTGGGCTATCAAAAACAGGCCCTGTTAAGTAAGTAAGTTACCCATTAAGTAATTCCTTGCATGATATTGGGCTATATAAGAAATAAATTGTTGTATAGAAAATTAGACGTTTGAATGTCAGCTTTTACTTTAAAATGAGTTCTTTAATCACACATTATCACAGATGAAAACTGGTTTTGAGTTGAATAATGTTCATACGGTAGTCCATGTATTTGTTTCTGTCATGTGGTTACATTACTAAGCATTGTAGTAATAATACTATGGTATGGAATACCATTTGTGTAAAAGTAACTTGACACCTTTTATTGGCTAACTAAAAAGATTACAATATGCAATCTTTCAAGGCAACTCAGGCCCCTTCTTTTGGCAAAACGAAACCTCAGAAGAAAGACAAAGACGCTTAGCTGCTATCATCGGCAAAACGGTATCCCTTTTACTTTTTCTTTTTCCTCGCTATGCAAGCACATAGGCAAAACAAATCCTCCAAGGAAAGAAATGCCCAGAGTATTTCCTTTCAATTACCTGACATCTCTACTTTTCAGTTTTTTTTTTTGGATGATTTCAATAGTTTCTAGGACCCAGGGCTTTTTACAGCACAGGCTTACACAGCTAGTATGATGTAAAGAAAATAAAATGCTTCTCATAATTACAAGCTGTAACACCCAATTTTTTCCCCTTTTCTGTAATATGCCTGAAACAAGGCTTATAAAAGAAAAAGCAGTTTTCACCATTCTCTAACAGAATGTTATTTTGTATATAATTGCACAATCAATTAATTGGTATTGGCAATTAAACACTGCTTAAATGTAAATATACCTGCACTTGTAGGTTTTAATAATTTTTAATAATGAATTGCACTACAGCTTTTTTACTGTTAAATTATACATCTGCTATATTTATACAGGTTTTTTTTCCTTCAGTGTATCAGCTGGACATTCATAATTCTTGAGGTGTAATTATAAATATGGATAACCATTTTCATAATGCAGTACTTGTTTCTTACCAAAATATGTACTGTATGACACGCAGCAAGAAATAAACACAATAGAAATCTTTAAAAAGCCACAGTTGTATCAAATATTCATAAGTTCTAACAAAACAAACATGCTTAAAAAGTTTATAAGTAAAATAAACATTTTTCTGTTAGGCTAACAAGCCTATTGTTTACTCAGCAGCCCTCAAATTCTTATTTGTCTTTTTTCTTTTCCAGTTAAAAACATGAGCCACTGCACTTAAAACTAGCTTGTCCGTTTTTTAATTTAAAGGACAACATAAAAAGGTCTGAATTCGTTTTTCTTTCCATTTGTTTAATTGCACAGGATGACTTCTCGGATTCCTTTTTTCTCAGTTTATTACTCCACTTTTTTTAAAGTAAAAGCCTGTACTGCAATCATCTCTCTGTCTCTTGTAAAACAAGCCTCGACTTGCTTTGTTTGCACTACGGGAAGTTCACCTAAAAAAAAACAAAAAAAACCCCCAACTTTTTAATTACCATAATACTGGAGCGTAAAGGAGCTAAATTACCATAAAGCCTAGAAAAACAGGGGCTTAAAAGATTTTTTGTGATTAGGCACTTTACCAACCACTGATCAAGTGTTTTGTGTAGTGAAAATAGGCCAATTTAGATCGGCAGGTGATTGATCTGAGCGTCTCTACTAATAAGAAAATAATCGCATGGAAATGTCTATAAATTGTGAAAAAATGCATAATTAAATGCATAATTTATTTACTTATTTAAAATGCATAATTAAATAAGTCATCTAATTATGATGAAGTCACGGTTGTGGGCAAAGCGAGCATCCAAGCCGGGCTCAGCCAAGTGGGAGAGAACGTCAGCTTTGGTGTGTGCAGCCCCGGGACAGTAGTGAACATCAAAAGCAAAAGCCTGCAAACTAATAGACCACCGAGTGAGCCGGGCGTTTGTATCCTTCTGTTTATACAACCATTGCAGTGGGGCGTGGTCAGTCAGTCAGTAACGAAGGGTCTCCACCTCCCAGTTAATTGGCAAGCGCTCCTTTTCAATAGTTGAATAATTACGCTCTCTGGGTAGCAGCTTTCTGCGGAGAAACGTGATGGGGTGTTCTTCCCCCTCAAAACATTATGAGAGCTCCACTCCTAAACCAAAAGCGCTAGCATCTGTTTGCAGAATAAATTCATTTGAAAGTCTGGATTCTGCAGAACCAGGAACAACGAGAAAGCAGCTTTTAGGTGTGAGAAAGCTCTCACAGGCATCGGTCCAGGCAACACTACGATTCTTTCAAGTCAGTGTGGGAGACAGCTCAATGTGCAAAATTGGGAACGAACCGCCTGTAGTACCCTGTGAGCCCAAGGAAGGCACACACCTGCCTCTGTGTTTTGGGATGGAGATACACAAACCCCCCCCCCCCCTTGTCCATTTGAGGCTTGAGCAAACCCTTCCCCATTGAATATCCGAGGTAATGGGTTTCCAATAGGGAATCCATTCCCAGGGATTCGGCAATCCCGCATGTCATTCCCGGGAATGACACAGTGCACGAGCATCTCACATGTGAACAGTTTTAGAGTGAGCGACACTTATCTATATATATAATTCATTAAAGCAGCCGACCATGGCAGGCAAGATGCAAGACAGAACCCCGCCCGCCAACTCACCGAGCCCCACCCACCAACAATTCACTAAAGCAGCCAACCATGGCAGGCAAGACTCAAGACAGAGCCACGCCCGCCAACTCACAGTGCCCTGCCCACCAACAATTCACTAAGCAGCCGTGCGCGCCGATGATTTCTGCATGTATTCGGTCTCTCCCTTTACATTCCCTGTGCAGCGAGCAAGCCAGAGAGAGAGAGCGCGACACATACAGGTGCGAGAGAGACACACACACACACGCACGCACACACATATACAGGCGCGAGAGAGACACACACGCAAGAGAGACACACGCGCAAGAGAGAGGGGTCTGGACGCATACGGCAGAGAAGGCAGTTAAAGAATGTACCGGGCTTGATTTTGTTTTCACTTTTGTTTACAGCGATCAGTTCATAGCATGCATTGTTGCAATGTTACTTTTCTTGGTGGTTTATTAAATTACAGATTTTTCAAATGTTCATTTTTTCCCTGTGCTTAAAAGAGTGTTTTTACAGGGCGGTTTGTAGCACTATAGCGCAAACTCTTGCAGTGTTAAGTTTTCTCTGTTGTTCAAGGTTTTCTCAGTGTTATTCAATGTTTTTACATTAAGTTTACTATTATGCTGTGCATTCTATGGTATAATCTTCTATCTATATATATAATTCACTAAGGCAGCCGACCATGGCAGGCAAGACACAAGACAGAGCCTGTTTTCAGTCACAGACAATTGTATGTTGCTCTCTCCAGAGTTCCATCTTTTCATTCATTCACAGTCATATCCTCAAACCCACCCCATTTAGACAATTGTGTCTTTCAGGAAGTATTCGCACATTAATAAATAATTATGCGTCGCGAGTTGGCTAGTTTGTAATAAAACTACTGCAATATGTTGACACCAATAAAAGACTAACCTTAGCTACAAGCAGTTCATGCTGTCATATAAGTACATGTATCTAGTTATCCATCCATCCATTTTCCAACCCGCTGAATCCGAACACAGGGTCACGGGAGTCTGCTGGAGCCAATCCCAGCCAACACAGGGCACAAGGCAGGAACCAATCCTGGGCACGGTGCCAATCCACCGCAGTGTATCTAGTTAGTTGCGGTAATAAAAGCGTAGAAAGCACAATGTGTCGAGTGTGCGGTCTTCCAGGCGAGAGCGCACCTTCGTGCAGAGTACGCCAGCCACTGAGAAAGCATGCTCTGCCTCCACTGAAGTAGTTGGCACAGTCATCAGATACTGATATGCTTGTTCTAAACAACACCCGCACTTACCGTTGCTCTGAAACACCGCTGTTTCAGCTTTTACTGATGTATCCAGTTTCTTGTCATCATTCTGTGATGGCAAGTTTCTTGGCACAGATAATGCGGATGCAACAGACTGACGCATTGCAATTTCAAGTTGCTGTTCAAAGCTGTTGTCTGATGAAGTGCAAGCTGCAGCAATGGCGCCACCTTAATTATTTTCAACTATAACTCTGTTATTTCTTGATCAATTTTTACACTTTTACACAATATATATGCGAGCTTGGCCATTCCCGTTCAGCCGGGAATTCCAGCAGTTTCATTCCCGGAAATGGGAAATGTCCGGGAATCCCGAGAGCCCGGGAATGGATTCCCTAGTTTCCATCATACCCAGCTTGCACTTCTTAGGGTTGGCCGTCAACCCCGCCAGCTGCAAACTGTCAAGCACCGCCTGAAGGTGGATGAGATGAGACTCCCAGTCATTACTAAAAATTACCACATCGTCAAGATAGGCACCTAGGTATGTGGAATAGGGACACAGGATCTGGTCCATCATTCGCTGAAAGGTCAGTGGTGCACCATGTAGACCAAAAGAGAGTGCCATAAATTCAAACAACCCATCCGGAGTGGCGAACATGGTCTTCTTGCAACTAGACTCCTCGAAGGGGACCTGCTAGTAACCCTTTGTGAGGTCTAGGGTGGAGATATATGAAGCCTGCCTGAGCTTTTCCAACAGCTCATACACACGCAGCATCGGGTATGCATGAAACTTGGAAATATTATTCAGACGCCTAAAATCAATACAGAACTGAACTGTCTGGCTTTGAGACTACAGTAGTACAATTTGACTTAGCCATTCGCTTTTGCTTGGCCAAATAAAGCCTAATCTGTCAGACTTCCTTGTGTATCACTTTCCTTGTCTCTGATAGGCGATACGGGGACACCTGTATAGTAACACCAGGTGGAGTGATAATCTTGTGTTCTGCAATCGTCGTCCGGCCAGGTGCTGCCGAAAATACGTCCAAGTTCCCCTTGATCAGCGATAGCAATTCTGTTTTCTGGGTGTCAGTTAAATCTTGCCCAATGGCGACCTCGGTCTGGGGGACTGCTGTGGCCGTGACCAGGACTTTGTGACGGTCGTGCCACTCCTTTAAAAGATTAATATGCAAAATTGGTATGGGTTTCCATCACCTGGAAACTCTAACTTATAATTCACTGGGGACGTACACTCTTCTATTACTGCCGGCCTTTGTCTTTCGGCCTGAAATTTATGTGGATCAGATGGAATCAACACCAGTACGCAATCCCCTTTCTTAAACTTGTGGAGTTTACTCGTCTTGTCATAATTATATTTTTGTGCCTCCTGTTCGCGCTGCTGATGACAATCTGGCAATCTGCTCTTACAGCGAAATGACTCGGTCAACAAACCTCCCCCCAGGTGGTGTCTTGGGAGTCCCCGTCTATTCTTCCTGAAAAATGCCCAACACCCTGTGCAGTCGCCAGCCAAATAAGGGCTCATCCCAATGGACGCTTGTGGGGCCTCCCAGACATCAAACAGGAAGAAAGGCACTACCGTATCCCAGGAGGTTGGATTGTCATGGGCTACCTGCCGAATCATCTTTTTTAGGGCTTTATTAAATCATTCAGTCAGGCCATTCGTCTGCAGATAATAAACCGTGGAGTGTAACTGCTTAATTTTAAAATTTTCGCATTGTTGCACCGTGCGCTTGTCTGAATGCAAAATCCAAATTATCAGCAGCTTGTTGCAGGCGAGCAAACTCCATCTGGATGGCAGTCTCTGTTTCCTCCGTGTCTGATGCAGCATCGCACTCACCTCCAATTGCTATTTAGTTTCCAACGGGATACGTATTGAGTTTCTGGTCTGGGGAGGCTGTTGGTGCGCACGATGGCGTGGAAACGTTTGCCAGCTGTCCTGGGTCTTCACTTGAGGATTTTTCCCTCGCCTCGCAGGACAACTCCGGTTCAATTTCAAACCCGGTTACTTAACTGACATTGTCTGTGGCGAGCCCCTCTCTATCCGCTACAGGGGAAGGTGTTTTGCAGATGGACAAGACCCGTGGGAAGAGCGCATTCCTTTTTCCTATCAGGAGTGGGCAGGGTGAGGTGTCTGATATGGCAGTCTAAACCTTAAAGTTCTTCCCTTTAAATTTCAGACGGAGTAATATAGTCTTGTATGTTTTAATGTCCCCATGGATATAGCAGATGTTCACTATGTCTGTGGTCTTATAAGGGGTCTGCCGGAGTAAGTCACGGCGGACTACGCAGAAGTCACTACCAGAGTTCAGCAGTGCCGAGAATTCCTGTCTGGCCAACGTTAAAGAAGGACAATTTTAAAGTCTCTATTACATCTTGGGAGACACTTGCAAGCCACGTACTTGGGCCAGACCGATGGTCATGGTTTGCACAGGTGGGAGATGGCACTCCCGAGCCAGATGTCCCGGTTGATCACAGTGAATGCAGCTGTGTTCAGTCCGCACTCTGGTGTTCCCATTATGGTGTCTCTCACCTGTGGCACTGGCAACCCTGGAGGTCTGTGCTAGCTGGATCGAAATTGGGGTCTAGCCTGGGTAGTCCCGTTGTTTCCAGGTGGTTTGTGTGCCCTCCAGTCTGCGGGTCAAATTCAGCAGCTAGTGAACATCGTTCCGTAGCATTTCATCACAAAGGCTCTCGTCTGTCCCTGACAGGACTGCATCAATAGCGAGCTCCACGGTGCACTCGAAAGGGTCTCTGCAGATCCAGCTTTGATTCAGGTCCACTAAGCCTTGGATCGGTCCTTATACAGGGTGATCTGGATCAATATGCCACAGAGAAACTGGCGCCCCTTTATCACTTGGCTTACAGCTGTGTGAAGGAGGGTGATTTTGTACAGCTTGGAGGTCTTCTCCGGTTAAAAACAGGGCCAAAACGGCTGCCCAGGCTCCCCTTTCTGAGTGCATCAATGTTGCTGTGCTTTCAAAGCAAAATAGGAAACACTCAAGGTCATCTGAGGGAGCCATCTTCGGCAGCACGTCTTGTGACCGTGCCAGGGCAGGGGTGGCTGTCGGAGACTTATCTTGCTCCAGGGGTTGCTGTACTTCTTCGGGATCCATCGGTGCCAGGACCCCACTCCTGGTACCATGTGACGTGTGAGTCCTTGTCTTGTACCCATAAACACAAGGCTGAGTCTCAGTACTTTAGCAAATCCAGCATTATTCAGCTTGAAACAGGAACTGCATGGTTATTTATTGAAACGGGATCTACCACTCTTCTATACACAGACACAGCAGATAGGAAGGGTTGTAACCAAGTCATACTTTTCCCTGTAATTATAATGTTCCTTACATCACTCAATTATAGAGTGACAGTGATCGGCTTGGATTTGCTTCCTCGGCGCTCCACTGTACCGTTGTGAGCCTGCTGTTGCTCCAGCAATGGACAAGCAATCTTCCACAGACTCGGCAATCATGCTTCTAGACGCACTTCGCCGTGTTGTCCTGTTGGTGGTCCCAAATATATATATATATCTTTATATATAATACGCTACCGTGGCCGTTTGTTTGTCTGTCCAGGAGTTTGAATCACCTGTAGCTCGCAAACCATTTGACCTATTGACCTGAAATTTGGTACACATATACTAGGTGATGTCTACTATCCACTTTCGGTGTGATGATTGACCGCCAAGGTTATTCCTCCTTTTATTTTATTGTAGAATCAACTCTCGGCAGCGGCTAGCAGGGTGGCCGTGTGGCGCATGTGTACAGGCGTTGTTTTCATCCCTACCACCTTCACTGTTGCTTCCCCTACCTCTTCGTATCTTAAATCATTCTTGAGGCAGATTGAAGACGTAAGTGCCAGCTTAAGTGAAAAATTAATGAAAACATACTAAGTAATTGCAACACAAACACTGATTTAATCAGTTTTAACGCAAAAAGATGCCGACAAAAGACAAGTGGGCTGCTAGGGTGGAGAAAAAAAGAGCTGCTCAGGAAGCAGCAAGCGCATCAAGCAAACAAATGCTAAACATAAAGAGAGTATGAAAACTATGCATGCTCAAGTCAAGTATATTCACTGCACGTTATCGTGCAGTGTGCCGTTACTGGTAATATATATAATCATTGTACTTTTACACGTAATTATTTATAGTACTATGGTGTTGTACTATGTTAGCCTTTATGAATGTAGTGAGAAGTCGAGCAAAATGACACTTTTTTTTGGCAAACTAAACAGATTATAATATGAAAGCTTTTGAGGCAACTCAGGCCACTTCTTCAGGCAAGATTCTTAAAGACAGACCTCAGTATGTGCGTCTTGGGAACTACACGTCTGACATTGTGGTCAGCAACACAGGAGCGCCACAAGGGACTGTACTTTCTCCGATCCTGTTCAGCCTATATACATTGGACTTCCAACACAACTCGGAGTCCTGCCACATGCAAAAGTTCGCTGATGACACTGCTATTGTGGGCTGCAGGAGGAGGAGTATAGGGACCTAATCAATGACTTTGTTAAATGGTGCGACTCAAACCACCTACACCTGAACACCAGCAAAACCAAGGAGCTGGTGGTGGATTTTAGGAGGCCCAGACCCCTCATGGACCCCTTGATCATCAGAGGTGACTGTGTGCAGATGGTGCAGACCTATAAATACCTGGGAGTGCAGCTGGATGATAAATTAGACTTGACTGTCAATACTGATGCTCTGTGTAAGAAAGGACAGAGCCGGTTATACTTCCTTAGAAGGCTGGTGTCCTTCAACATCTGCAATAAGATGCTGCAGATGTTCTATCAGACCGTTGTGGCGAGCGCCCTCTTCTACACGGTGGTGTGCTGGGGAGGCAGCATTAAGAAGAAAGACGCCTCACGCCTGGACAAACTGGTGAGGAAGGCAGGCTCTATTGTTGGCATGGAGCTAGACAGTTTGACATCTGTGGCAGAGCAACAGGCGCTCAGCATGCTCCTATCAATTATGGAGAATCCACTGCATCCACTAAACAGTGTCATCTCTAGACAGAGGAGCAGCTTCAGTGACAGACTGAGGAGATTGCTCCTCCCCCAAACTATGCGACTCTTCAATTCCACCCGGGGGGTAAACGTTAACATTATATAAAGTTGTCTGTTTTTACCTGCATTATTATCAATCTTTAATATTGTTTTTTGTATCAGTAAGGTGCTGCTGGAGTATGTGAATTTCCCCTTGGGATTAATAAAATATCTATCTATCCTATCTATCCAAGATGTAATACAGAAACTGACAAATAACATTGGAAAACCTTTAAGTGAGACATCTTAAATGTAAAATATTAGTAGACCTCTTCAGGCTAAGATTCATTTAGCAAGAGAGAACAATGTATGGTCAAGATCCTTGGATAAGATAACTGTCCAACAAAGTCTTTTGAAGTTTCTGATGAGTTTTTCAATACAATGTGGGTCTGTAGACAGGTTGTTTGTGTCAGTCCGAGAGATGAAAACAATCCTCATATCTGGCCATAAAACTCTTCTCTCTATTCAAAACATGTTGTAATTTGTTACATTTTAGCATGAGTTTGACTTCCCATTCTTTTCTCTCTTGCTGTGTTCTGAAGTTGCCCGTAAGTACTGTGACTTTAAAGTCCCTCTCACAGTGGGAGGGGTGGCGGGGTCCTCCTCACTCACATGCCAGCCTTGGGGCATATCTTGCATCCGCTTAACCAGCGAATGAGAGAAATACTTAACGGTTGATTTTGCAACTTCTCTCATCGCATTAACAATCGTAGTTCACTTGCAGGAGTGATATATTCGCGCTAATCTGAGACAGAGGCTGCGGGTCGAGGGGAGGGGGAAGCGTGTAGTCAGGAGTGGGGAGTCGGTCTACCTCTGTGTTTTTGAGTGTAACTTAACCTCCGCTTAGCTAGCAATACCTTTTTGTTTATTGATTTTTACAGTTTCACTACTACGTGGACATAGATGCAGGGAACGGCTAGTAGTCAATAAAAAGTTAAATAATTTGTCTATGAACATTGTGGGGAAGAATACTTTTGCCCTGCACTAAGTAGATGTCTTAAATTATATGTCAAATTTGTAGTTAGTTAGTATAAAATCTGTGAAGGGTTTATAAAGGGAGTTTTAAAGAATTCGTTCAAAGTGTATGTAAACTTCTGACTTCAACTGTAAATTTGTAACCCACAAAAACATAAGATTAGCCATGGATTACATTTTTTCAGGGCATATATTTGCAGTGTTTACAAGTACAGAATTAAACGCTTATGAAAGAGTCAGTTATGGTTACTAAAGTTTATTTGAACTTTGTTTGCGAATACAGTTTGCGCCATTTTTAGCTGTGGCCGCAGTCTGGGAAGTCTGACATCCTAGTAAGTCAGACATCCTGAAAATAAAATGTGCAGTTAGACCTTGAAAAAGAAAACAAAAATATACATGGTTACATGGACACAAACACACTTGTTTGAGATAAATAAAATGCATAGTGAATGGGTGAGGCCTTGAGGGAAAGTCACAATAACTGTTAGCTGTCTTGTTATCACTACATAAATTTTTGCTTTTGTGCATTTTCAAGAGTACCAAATAGTCTAACAAATGGTAAAGGACTGTTCCCATATTAAACTGGACTGCTAAAATAAATTTCGTCAAAACCTATTTATAGTGGGTATAGAAAATAATCATCCTCTTCAAAATATTCCCATTTTTTTTTTGCTTTACAGCCTTAAACGAAAACACACACACAAAATATTTCTTCCCAGCTTTACTTACTCAATGCAACCTATAACATCCAAGTGAAAGATATCACAGCTACAGTTCAGAAAAATTATAAAAAAAAATCAAAAACAAGACATACTAAAATGAATAAAGGATCACCCCCCCAACGTCAATATTTTGTTGAACCACCTTTTGCTTTAATGACAGCCTTGAGTCTGTTGGGGTACTTCTCCATCAGATTTACACATCTAGATTGAGCAATATTTACCCACTCTTCTTTACAGAATTGTTCACGTTCAATCAAATTGGATGGTGAGCGTTGGTGGACTGCTATCTTCAAATCTTTCCACATATTTTCAATGGGATTTAGATCTGGGCTCTGACTGGGCCACACAAGGACATTCACTTTTTCCTCCTTCAGCCACTGTGTGGTTAATTTTGCTGTGTGCTTCAGGTTGTTGTCGTGTTGAAAGGTGAACATTCTGCCCATCTTCGACTTTCTTGCAGAGGGTAGCAGGTTTTCCTCAAGAATTTGACAGTATTTTGCCCCATCCATTTTTCCTTCTACACTAACGAGAGCCCCAGGCCCTGCAGCAGAGAAACACCCCCACAACGCCATGCTTTACGGTAGGTATGGTATGTTATGGATGGTGAGCTGCATTGGATTTCCGCCAGGTGTACCGTTTGGTATTGAGGTCAGATAGTTCGATTTCAGTCTCATCTGACCATAAGACCTTTTTCCACTTGGCATTAGAATCTTTAAGGTGCATTCTGGTAACCCTCCTGAATAAGCCACAATTCCTTCAAAGTGGCCATTGGCCTCTTGGTAGCCTCTCTTACCAGTTTCCTCCTTTCTCTTTCATCCAGCTTGGAGAGACGGCCAGATCCAGGGAGGGTCCTAGTAGTACCAAACACTTACCACCACTGTATCCATCTCCTGCCTTATGTCTGTCCACAACTCTATCCCTGAGATATTTTGAAAGTGGCTTAAAGCCCATAGTCAGTTTTTTGCTGTCAGTTGCACTACCAAGCAAGGGAATGCTCCAGGAACAGCTATTTTTATGCTTCACAATCACACTGATTACAGTTGAGCACAGGTGGAAGCCAGTAACCATGGTCTGCAATGGAAATGGTGGTTACTTACTTATCTACTTATGAAACTGGGAATATCCAGAACCAATGTAGCAGGTGGCATTGTTCTCGAGAAGCTGTGTATTTCTGGCCATTGTGGATTGCACGTCATTGTAAGAAATAAATCTGTCTGTCCGGTAGTTCTGGATATTGCCATTGCATCATGATATAACTGTTGCAGTGCTCTTGGACTACCTTGATATGATGATGGTAATATTACTGCTGTACCAATTTTGAATTTGTCTGAACTATTGATATTTGAATTTTGAACGTGATCAATGAGACCTTGCATATGTTCCATTCTAAGTTTAGCTTGATTCGATTTAATAAAGAAGAGACAGTGAACTGCGACTTTTACATATGTATTAATAATGTAATGTTGCGATAGACATTGAGAAGATAGAAGTGGTTTAAATACATGGGAACGTACTGCTACTTTTGACTTGAAATATTATGTGGGTGTAATTTGTTTTGCTGAATGTGTTTTATATTGTACTTCCATCCTGTTTCTCCATTTGGGAAACTCAAAGGTAAAGGGTCAGCATGTGGTGATGTATTTGACATAAATGACGAAGCGTGCTTTGCTTTTGGATATACACGAATATCTACTCTTTCTTTGATATCTCAGTGTTTCGAAAGTATTATCACTGACAATTTGTCACATGTGGGTTTATTATAAATGCGACTGTGATCTTTTGGATTCATATAGACATCCAAGAAAATGTCTTTGTCTGTGTGTTGCTGGTAAATCTCATGCAAAGTGCGATACGTTTCGATGTATGGATTTGTATCCATTATTGGCTGTATAATACCTATTACGTCGGATTGTTTAACTGTTTCGATGCTATGTTGCATTACTTCTCCGTGATCATGAAGATACACCTGACCAAATTGTGTGTGTGTTTTTTTTTTTTTTTCCGAAATTAAACTTGTCATAGCTGTAATTGTTGTGGGAACACAGATTCTCATAGAATATGGTCCATTATTGTGTAAATTAGTGTTGGGTGGTATAACCAAAATTCTATATCATGGTATTTTTCATAATTATACCGGTTTCACTGTATTCAACTGTATTTTTTTCCCATGCATGAGTGGATGTTAACCACATTTTCCACTGCAGTAGACTGGCTAAGAATAACCTATTCCACTGTCATGAGAACTGTACATTGTACAAAAAAACATTTTAATGTGCGCACAAGTATTAATACAGGTTTGCATGGCCCCATAAAGTGATAGTTTTCAAGGGGGTGGCACTAATGAAGAGAAGGAATCACATTGCATGACAGTTGCAGTCAAAATATAGAACCTTTTTTATTGAACAAATTTTGCAAACAACTTAAACTATAGTTTTGAAAACATATTTTCAACCATCCAAAGAGGCATTTAGACTTAGTAAAATATCCAGAGGTGCTTGTCAAAAGTTGTATTGCACTGAACATGTCTTAGAAAAGGAATAAGTAGTAAATATTTTTTGTAAACCAACTATACTTTCTGTTAATGTTAATCTCTGTCCACTGACACATTAAAGTGACCTTTTAAACAACTTTACCATCATTAAACTGCATATTTAAACTAATAAATAATAACAATAAAATAAATAATAGTGCAACTTCCAGTAATAATACTATTACTTCAAGGCTTCAAGCCTAGGTACATTACACAGTATTCACCAAATAAAAATAAAATAAAACAAGTGCAACTTGGTGATTACATCTTTACCAACTGAACCATCATTAAGGCAAATTGCATTAATATGAACCTTGCTTCAAGCTAAGCTATATACATAAATAATAAAACTGCAACTTGCATTTATAATGCTATTTGTGGTATAGCGGGTCTGCGGCTTCAAAAAAAACCAAATATGGACAGTTTTTTTTAAATCCAGTTAGCAGTGTCCATCTCCGTGGGCGTGATTGCATGACCGCGGGGAGTTGATGAGGTAATTGGGGTGAGTTGCACCTGCATGTGCGGGTGCGATCATTCTCGATTGCTTCATTGGCTTCCTGCGACGTGTGATTAAAGAGCTGCGCCCACGGAGACGTATATTTATGGGCCAGCAGGATAGGGGGAAGAAATAAAAGATAAGATAGGACAGAAGGAGGTTAAACAAGGGAAAAGGCAGTAATGGGAGACGATCCAGACACCAGGAAGGAGAAGGGAACACAAGTTGGGGCTCCGTGAGGGAGCGCAGGCTGAGGCACTGTAGTGGTTGGTTCGCCCCACTGACTAAGCATGTAGAGTGGGGTGCACGAGATGTAAGACCTCCCAATGGATTCGAGGAGCGACGGAGTGAGCACGAAGGAAGACGGGAGGTCTACCGACCTCGGACGGTCTGGCTGCGCAGTGTGGCGGCAGCCAAGACGGGGGTTGGCAGAAAGGAGTTCGTACTGCAGAGGTTCCGCTGGCAATGCCAATGATGGGTGAGCCAGGGAGACAGAAGGTGGTGGGCTGCAATCAGGTGAGGAGAGACAGCATTTTAACCTCTATTTTAATGGATTTATTTATTATAGATTTTATCCCCACGTTTTACTGGTTTTATGGATTTGATATTTATTTGGGTACTGTATTATTTTTTTTTAAATTTTTTTTTTGAACACTGCACAATGGACACTTTTGGTTTTACTTTAGACTGTTTTTAATAAAAGCACTTGAGCACTGTCCATCATCCCCTGGCTTCAATGAGATTTGTCCTCATTTGTCAGCTCATCTCGGTCATAACTATCGACGGTGGTGGTTCAACAGACTCCCATGTGGAAAGAGGGAGTCTGTAGGGGACCAGCATCGCCACACTAGTACAGTACCCAGGTGCGTTACACAGTATTCAGGTATTGTTGGGGGGAAAAAAAATAAAGTGCAACTTGGCTTGCAGTATTATCCAGTAGTATAGAAACAGTATTCACACATTTGAATAGTATAGAAACAGTATTCACACATTTGAACATAATAATGGTCCACAGCCGACCTTTTAAAACCAAAGTATATCCAGACAACAGACACGGCTCCTTTTTTCGGCAAAAGTTCTCCTGTGTCATTATGTTCAAAGTTATCATCTGCTACAGCTTCAGTTTTGGAATGTTCTCTGTCCATTTTCACCGCTCAATACCTCCACTAACGCATGTACTCCATTGCATGCATGTTTAGCGGTGTAGCAGTGAATAAGGCCCCCCCCCCTTAAACAGTTTCCTGCTGCGCCACATTCTGAACGTTGTTTAGGCTTTTTAAACCGGTGTTGCGGTATAAGAAAAATCCATATCATAGTAAAAATAAAAAACGGTTTTCGGTATGAACCAGTATACCTCCCAGCACTAGAGTAAATCAACGTTTTGTGCATTGAATGATGCTAACGCGAAACGATTATTGTTGATGCGTATATTTTGCCTGTAGTGTTTGTTGGTTTCACTTTCACCAAACAACAAATCTTTTTAATTCTTGCGGAAACGCCTCTTCATTGGGAAGCAGCTGTACTTTTCCCTGATGGCAACACAAAATAGACAATCTACAAGTCTCCGACTTAAACTTTAAAGCCTTACAATATCTACATACTTCCGACATATCACCTATGTCCATATATTCAATCTCTTTTTGCTGTTCCATTATTTCACATAGTAATAATTTCCGTTTGTTTGCACGAATGCGATTTGTAGTGTCTTGTTGTTGACAATTTCAAATTTTAGTACTGTCATATTTTTGAACTTGTTCTGCATGTGAATGCAGCAAGGTTTTTTGTGAGCCTTTCGAATTCCACTGCAGTCATAATCTGTAACCTGCTCTGCATGTGTATGACGCCAAAGTTTTTGAACATCTTTATGAAGTTCTGCTGTGTCTTTTACTTTGGACCTGCATGGTTTTCAATTCCACTTGTTCCGGCTGATTATTACTTTCCTTGCCTAGGTCACCGTCTCACGGGAACATACTTCTAATGGATGTCAGTATGACGTGACTTGACCGTGTCACGGGAAGTGAAAGTGTCTCTGCCTCTCTGAAGTGTCTCAGTCTCTCTTCAGAACATCACGTCTCGTTGCAAGATTTTTTTTTTTATAATAGACTAAAATGTAATGTTAGCCATGTTTATTTATAACTAGAAGGAGTACCTGGCGTTGCCCGGGAATCTATAACTGGTGAATTTCCCAAATGAAAGAAACAGAACATAGAAATCAAACAAACATTTTTCTGATTGAGATTTTATTGTAATAGTTAATATAAGTGGTTATTTTAGAGGCTTTGGATGCACCATATTTTTGTTTTGTCTTGGGGTTCCGAAAATGAACAAATTGTGAGGATTGCGTATTCTAGAACATGCTACGTAGAGTTGTCCGTGTGAAAGTATGGAATTTCCAAATTGATGCCTTTAACTTGGAGTGATTGTCCTTCAGCCTTATTGTAGATGTTTGAAATCAAAGGGTAAATTATTCGGAATCCGCGGAATGAAAACATCTTGATGTCTTGCGCAATGTTTGAGACGGCTTTGAAATAGACTTTTTTGTGGCATCGGAAGTGGACTTTCTAATGCTATGTCATTTTTTTGGTGGCATGGGTACCGTATTTTTCGGACCATAAGACGCACTTTTTTCCCCCCAGAATTGGGGGGAAAAAGTCCCTGCGTCTTATGGTCCGAATATAGCCTAAACATGTGCTGTAAAAAAAAAATTTTCAACTTGCCCGGCTCTGTGCTCCATTCCCGCCGCGGCCGCCCGCCCCGCTCACTGGAGTCAGGCGCTGCTGCTGCCCTGTGGTAGTAGTAGTACCGTACCTGCTTCCATGATCATTCCTGCTGGCTGCAATGCTCCATTCCCGCCCCCGCCCGCACCGCTCACTGGAGTCAGGCGCTGCTGCTGCCCTGGTACAGACGTGGTAGTAGTAGTACCGTACCTGCTTCCATGATCATTCCTGCTGGCTGCAATGCTCCATTCCCGCCCCCGCCCGCACCGCTCACTGGAGTCAGGGGACTGGACTCTAACTGGTACAGTGTAGTGTACGGTGACGGTCCCTTCCTTGATCCTGCAGTCTGCATGCATCATCATTCATCGATTCCCATCCGCCTCAGCTGGTGTCCGCCCGCTTCCGGGATCGGAACCAGCGTGAGGCGCACATGTGACCTCCCTCCTGTGAGAACACGTGTGCGCCTCACGCTGGTTCCAATCCCGGAAGTGGGGGAAACCAGCTGAGGCAGGACAGGAGTTGCGAGTCGAGCGCCACCACCGCACACACCAGTGAAATACGAATAGAGGTAAATGACAAGTGAAATGACTGAGTGAAGGTAAAAGCGCAAGAATATGCATACAAATAGAAACCCTAATACAGTGGAACCTCGAGATCCGATCACCTCTGTATACGAGAAATTCAAAATACGAGGAAAGTATGAGCGAAAATTTCTGATCTAAATGCGAGCATTGGCTCGCGTAACGAGCCACGAGCCAGGCTGTGGGTATAGCTCTCAGCTTAGCGAGGGGGCGTGGTAGCAGTTGCGAGCCGCGATCTGCGGTGTCTGCGTTTCTCACTTAAGTGCACAGGTGGGAAACTGCCCACATCCATGATTGTTCCTGCGGCTGATGGGCTGCAGCTGCCATGTCCTCCCCGCATATATAGAGAAGCGCGAGACGGTTAAGGGGGAGAAGAAGTGAGAGGAGAGAGAGAGAGAGAGCGCGGGCAGGCAGGCAGGCAGGAGAGCAGGCTCGCGTGTAGCTGAACAGTGAGCTGAACAGGCGAGCCAAACAGCTGAAGCAGGACGGTGTAGAGAAGGTCAGCTGCATTAACTCTTTTAGGGCGGATGTCGACTTTTGTCGACAGGAGGGGTTGAAGGCGTTAATGTTAATGGCGACAAATCTCACTGTCACGTCACAGGCATTCCCTCTGTGCTTGGAGGAATGCTAGACTCGTTGACTCGGCAAATAAACATTGCGTGTGCGTGAGTTGCGAAATGTAAACAAAGGCAAGATGGCACCGACATGTGAAAAGGCAGCGAAGCAAGTGCAGAAAAGAAAACACTTGGCAGACGTTGTTTTGCGCATTACCGCGGAGTCGGACTCTTGATTTTTCAGAATCGGACTTTATTGGCAGTGATCAGGAGATCGAGCAAGAGAGTTAGAAGCAGGCATCAGCTGATCAGACACCAGCCGATGCCGCGCGAGCGGATCTGCTGCCAGTTGAGTGCCTTCGCGCAGCCGATGCATCTACGGCAAGGTTCGCGTGGGATAAATACACATACATTGATCCGTTGAGAGCCGATATGGCTACCGGAGTTTACAAGACGGCATGGCTTGCTGTTGGACACGACAGATCACCAGCTGCTGTACTTCAGGCTGCTCTCTCCTGATGCTGCTTTTCAGCTACTGTCAGACGAGACAAACAGGTAGGCAGAGATTTTTTTTGAATCGCGGGCTGCGTTTGCATCGCATTCTCGTTATTCAAAGTGGAAACCCACAACGAAAGACGAGATGAAGCGCGCTGTGGCATTACAAATAGAGATGGGACAGAACTGGTGATATAACTTCAGGGAGCATTGGTCCAAACGTGTTTTGTCCCCTGGTGGCTTAGGTACGTGCTGCTGCAAAGTTTTATTCACTTCTGTAATAAACAGAAGCAAATCCCATGGGGTGAGCCAGGCTATAATGCCATACATAAAGTTTCAGAAGATGAAAAGAGGTGACAATACGGTTTTCATGCAGGCAGAAAACTTGGTGGCAGTGGCATGGCACGATGGCAAATGGGTGACTTGTCTCTCTCTACAGTACACACTAACAATATATGTTAGAAAATGCAGCAACAGACAATTGAAAAATAGGCATCAAAACAACACATAGAGAATTCAGGCTCATACAACATGCAAGACAGTAACATTTGTCAAAAGTAAATATTTTTTGTTGATTTGATATGTTAAACAATTGCTTTGTGTTCTTTTTTAAAAAATGTTAGTTTTTGGAAAAATATTCAGCCCTGGGAGAAAAGAAACAAAAAAAAAATTAGCCCTAAAAGAGTTAAGAGTGTCTCGCCTAGATTCTGACTCTAGCGATGAGGAGTTCTTGGGGTTCTCATAAAACAAGCAGAACCTAAAAGAGCGTAACTGTTCAACTTTATTCTATTTTATTACTGAAGTCTCTCGTTATTGTGTTTTACAGTAATTTTGTCTTTTGCTGACTGTATTTGTTAATAATGGTTCTAAATGCTGCTGTTCACTTTACAGGGTTGATTACATGTGTTTATGACTGTGATGTTGGGTTTTAATGCACATAAAATGTTTTAAGACATCAGAATCTTTTTTTTCTTCATTTCCCTTCTCTAAAAACTGGTGCGTCTTATGGTCCGGTGCGTCTTATGGTCCGAAAAATACGGTATATTAGCGAAAAGCAGGACAATTATAATGTGTCACATGGCATTACGTACGGAATAAGCACCAGAGTGAGATGAATGTACATTATTTACAATACGTCGGAAAACGAACAAATAGCACCAATCAGTCAAAGACCAAGACTGAAATCTTACTGTGAGTCGGAAAGCAAGCAAATAGCACCACAAATACAGAAAGCCAGTCACGCGTACTGGGTTGTTCACTTTTTACATCCATACGGCAGTTCCCCTTCACGCAATGAAAGCAGTTCGCTTTCTCATACTTGAGAAACATTGGTAAAGAGGGATGCACAGAGACCAAACATGCCGCTAGATGGCACCGCTGTTAACGTCTGTTGCAACGTGCAGCCATCTTGTCGATAAGTACGTGGACGTGTGGTGAACGTTGTGTTGGTCAAAAGGTGTCCTGTGCTTGACCAAGGACATTTCTCCCAACCAAACATACCCCATGACCACCTCCTGTTCACAAAGCAGCCCCATGCCCAGTTTGGTGGCGATCGGACGCCCGGTGCAGATTTGTATGGAGGACAAACAAACATACATCGACTCTGCTTTATATATTAGATTGGGGGTGAGAGAGAGAGCAAGCGAGAGAGAGTGAATGAATGAGTTGGACCATATGAGAAAAGTGCTGAATAATGTAATGATGAACATTATGGGATGGGAGAGATGGTAGTGAAGTCTCTCAGCATGAAGTAGAGCAGAGGAATTAAAAAAAAAAAAAAAAAAAAAAAAAAAACACTAACTAATGTACTTTTCTCCATCTTTTTTTTTTTTTTAAGGGCCCAGATTTTTCCCATACCTGAGAGGTGCTCACTTATCGCCCAGCTTGAACCCACACTTCTACTCAATAACTGCATTAATATTAGTAACAGTTTTAAAGCAACATTTGAAGAATATTTTAAGTTATTCTTATTTAAAATATGACTAGAATTAATACAGACTTTTTAATCGGCTGATTCCCAATTGCAAAGTATCGCTTAAATAAATCAACATTTGTTAAAGGAATTCTCTACCCAAGAGAACAGAATTGCTTGTCACAGTTCGGTTCATTGTGCTCACTACAAGATGTTAGCCTACTCTAAACATGATTTTGCTTTCCTGTAAGAACTATGCATTTTCTGTCTGATGCCGGTGTAATGTTGATTAAAACTGATCATGAATCAAACTGCATTTTGCCTTCATACCATATGCCAAAAGGATTACTAAACAAACTGTTAAGTCATTTACACATTGTTTTTCTTTTGAAAGGAAAACCATTCAGCATACTTAATGAATTGGAGATTTGACAACTACTTTTAAGTTCCTGAAAATCAATTTTCAATGTGTTAATTCAGAAAATTGAATTGACATGTGAAAAAAATCAGTAAAAACAATGGTTTAATGTAATGGCCGTATTGGTAAACATTATGATTGTATTACTCCTTACTCTTGCATAGGTTAAACTCCTTCCCTTGGGGCAGCTTCTTTTCTCCTACAGAAACCAAGCCAATCTTGTTGGAAAGGGCCTAAAACTCAAGAGGTGCTTGTTCTTATTACTGCTTATGACTTCTGTCACAGTTTTCATTTCAAACCAAAGATCAGTTAAATGGTACCACAAATGCATCTTCATAGTAGACATACATTCATTATGTGCCCTAACTGGATACTTTTTTAAGTTTGGATATCCTGTCCATTAAAATTCCAAACCGGAAATAAGGTGTACCCTGGGTGCAGTTGTACTTTTACTTTCAATAGATTATACATCATGCTAAGGCGTTAAAACTATCTCTGTCATCGGCAACACAGAGATGCATGAAAGTAGTCCTAGGATCCAGTGCTTGTGCAGTACCGACATTCTTGTGCCAGAAAGTGTCCCAATCTTCCAAATGTTTACTTACGAAGAAATCATGGCATAGCACAGACTCATACAAAAGTCTACTAGGCAAAGGCAGTAGTTTCATGCCACTGCAAGCATAGTTTATCACTTGAACCCAGAGCCATGACTAGTGCTGGGCGGTATACCGGTTCATACCGAAAACCATTTTTTATTTTTGTTATGGTATCGATTTTTCTTATACTGCAACACCGGTTTAAATTGCCTAAACAATGTTCAGAACGTGGCGCTGCGGGAAACTGTTTAAGGGGGACCTTTTTCACTGCTACACCGGTGTTGTGCAGGGTCTCTTTTTCACTGCTACAGCGCTAAAGACATGCAACAGAGTACATACGTTAGTGGAGGTGTTGCGCGGGGGCTCTTTTTCACTGCTACACCGCTAAACAGGCGTGCAACGGAGTACATGTGGTAGTGGAGGTATTGCGCGGTGAAAATGGACAGAGAACATTCTGAAACTGAAGCTGTAGCAGACAAAGTTGAAAATGATGACACAGAAGAACTTTTGCTGGAAAAAGGAGTCACGTCTGTTGTCTGAAGATACTTTGGATTTAAAAGGTCGGATGTGGACCATTATGTTCAAATGTGTGAATACTGTTTCTATACTACTGGATAATACTGCAAGCCAAGTTGTACTTGTTTTATTTTTTTCAATACTGTGTAATGTACTTGGGTACTGTGTAATAGTGTGACGACATGTTGACTTTATTCTCGACATTTCCACTTTAATCTCGACGCTTATGAGTCAGAGAGCATGCATGCAATAAAGAAAGCCCGCTTAGAAGAACATGCATTGAATTCTGTGTTCGTGTCTCCGACCACCAGATCACAAACCCAATATTTACACAATGTTTAAGTTAAACCTGTGCAATACCCATTCATACATCCAGTTTTTTGGAGCTTCATCACACATGTCATAAAGTTCTCTACTCTGAACGTACACCTGGGGACCCCTTACAGCGAGGGAGCAGCACTACTGTGCGTGTTTAATACCTGCTTTAATGCATTTAATCATGAAAATTTATCTTAGCATTCTACATTTTCAGAGAGCAGGAGTATCATGAAGTGAATGTATTCTGTGCAGTGATTGCTGCCGGCACCTTCTCTTAATGCAGAGAAAATCAGTTTAAGAAGTGCGTAGCGATTAACAACTGGGTCGGGGAACACAACACAAAGCATTTAATGTGCTACATTAACTTATGACTGGATTTGAGAAAATCTAGTAAATTAAACATTGATTTTAGGATGAAGTTTAGTTTACGACATTCTACTTTAATCACAAAATAAACTATGAGAATAAAGTGGAAATGTCGACTTTAATCTTGACATATACAGTGGTGTGAAAAACTATTTGCCCCCTTCCTGATTTCTTATTCTTTTGCATGTTTGTCACACAAAATGTTTCTGATCATCAAACACATTTAACCATTAGTCAAATATAACACAAGTAAACACAAAATGCAGTTTTTAAATGATGGTGTTTATTATTTAGGGAGAAAAAAATCCAAACCTACACGGCCCTGTGTGAAAAAGTAATTGCCCCCTTGTTAAAAAATAACCTAACTTTGTTGTATCACACCTGAGTTCAATTTCCGTAGCCACCTCCAGGCCTGATTACTGCCACACCTGTTTCAATCAAGAAATCACTTAAATAGGAGCTGCCTGACACAGAGAAGTAGACCAAAAGCACCTCAAAAGCTAGACATCATGCCAAGATCCAAAGAAATTCAGGAACAAATGAGAACAGAAGTAATTGAGATCTATCAGTCTGGTAAAGGTTATAAAGCCATTTCTAAAGCTTTGGGACTCCAGCGAACCACAGTGAGAGCCATTATCCACAAATGGCAAAAACATGGAACAGTGGTGAACCTTTCCAGGAGTGGCCGGCCGACCAAAATTACCCCAAGAGCGCAGAGACGACTCATCCGAGAGGTCACAAAAGACCCCAGGACAACGTCTAAAGAACTGCAGGCCTCACTTGCCTCAATTAAGGTCAGTGTTCACGACTCCACCATAAGAAAGAGACTGGGCAAAAATGGCCTGCATGGCAGATTTCCAAGACGCAAACCACTGTTAAGCAAAAAGAACATTAGGGCTCGTCTCAATTTTGCTAAGAAACATCTCAATGATTGCCAAGACTTTTGGGAAAATACCTTGTGGACTGATGAGTCAAAAGTTGAACTTTTTGGAAGGCAAATGTCCCGTTACATCTGGCGTAAAAGGAACACAGCATTTCAGAAAAAGAACATCATACCAACAGTAAAATATGGTGGTGGTAGTGTGATGGTCTGGTGTTGTTTTGCTGCTTCAGGACCTGGAAGGCTTGCTGTGATAGATGGAACCATGAATTCTACTGTCTACCAAAAAATCTTGAAGGAGAATGTCCGGCCATCTGTTCGTCAACTCAAGCTGAAGCGATCTTGGGTGCTGCAACAGGACAATGACCCAAAACACACCAGCAAATCCACCTCTGAATGGCTGAAGAAAAACAAAATGAAGACTTTGGAGTGGCCTAGTCAAAGTCCTGACCTGAATCCAATTGAGATGCTATGGCATGACCTTAAAAAGGCGGTTCATGCTAGAAAACCCTCAAATAAAGCTGAATTACAACAATTTTGCAAAGATGAGTGGGCCAAAATTCCTCCAGAGCGCTGTAAAAGACTCATTGCAAGTTATCGCAAACGCTTGATTGCAGTTATTGCTGCTAAGGGTGGCCCAACCAGTTATTAGGTTCAGGGGGCAATTACTTTTTCACACAGGGCCATGTTGGTTTGGATTTTTTTTTCTCCCTAAATAATAAAAACCACCATTTACAAACTGCATTTTGTGTTTACTTGTGTTATATTTGACTAATGGTTAAATGTGTTTGATGATCAGAAACATTTTGTGTGACAAACATAAGAAATCGGGAAGGGGGCAAATAGTTTTTCACACCACTGTAGTTTTTTGGTTTTTTTCTTCACTGTGTGCGTATTTTTTTCTTCTTCACTGTGGCCCTAATATGCTTCCGTAGGGCTATACCACAAATAGCATTATAAATGCAAGTTGCAGCTTTATTATTTATGTATATAGCTTAGCTTGAAGCAAGGTCCATATTAATTTTATTTTAATTTGGTGAATACTGTGTAATGCACCTGGGCTTTGAAGTGTTGGAAGTAATAGTATTATTACTGGAAGTTGCAGTATTATTTATTTTATTATTATTTATTAGCTTAAATATTATGCAGTTTAATGATGGTAAAGTTGTTTAAAAAGTCACTTTAACGTGTCAGTGGACAGAGATTAACATTAACAGAAAGTATAGTTGGTTTACAAAAAATATTTACTATTCCTTTTCTAAGACATGTTCAGTGCAATACAACTTTTGACATGCACCTTTGGATGGTTGAAAATATGTTGTCAATTTTAGTTTAAGTTGTTTGCAAACTTTGTTCAATAAAAAGGCTCAATATTTTGACTGCATCTGTCATGCAATGTGATTCCTTCTCTTCATCAGTGCCACCCCCTTGAAAACTCACTTTATGGGACCATGCAAACCTTTATTAATACTTGTGTGCACATTAAAATGTTTTTTTGTATAATGTACAATTTTCATGATAGTGGAATAGGTTATTCTTAGCCAGTAATTGCAGTGGAAAATGTGGTTAACATCTACTCATGCATGGGAAAAAAATACCGTTCAATACCGTGAAACCGATTATATTTTTTAAAAATACTGTGATATAGAATTTTGGTCATACCGCCCAGCACTAGCCCTGAGACACAACTCCATACATCATTCTTAAAAAAATCTTTGTATCGTAAAACTGTTTCTTTGTCTGAAGTATTGTTGATTGTCGAAATTCAGCAAAGGTTTTTTCGTAGTGAGTTTGCTGGTGACCTGGTTTACTGAATATTTTACTGAGAATCCGTCATGCGGTACTCATAGACAAACTTATTTCCCCCAGCGCTCCATGATGCTTTGCAAGGCTAGCATGACATGACACGAGATTTAGCAGTAAATACTGGATAGCACAGCCCCACCTCCATGGGTATATATCAGTGCTCTTAGTAGTGGGTTAAAAATTAGTGGTAAACTTGCAAGTATATTTTAACCTAAAATGCTTGTGCAGAAGAATACTGGAAATGTTTTTTGTATTCATCTCTTAAAGGTAATGTCTTTTTGGGTGGACTTGTATGTGACCTTTGTGTAATACAAGAGCCTAACCCTTTAATAGTAGTATACTAGGGGGCTCCGCCCCCTGCTCGCTTCGCTCGCCAACCCCTGGCGTTGGGACATGAGAAAGAGTCAGATGTATGAATTAGATATAGAATAGTGTGCAGCTTTGGATGATGCCCATAGAAATAACAAATAGAGTGTTTGTCATATATTAATGTTTTATTGGAATATTTCTTTGTATACAACATTAGTAGTAAAGATGGTGTCTTGTCCTTGAATGAGTCTTCCTTGGCATGGATTATTTATAATTTTAACTTTAACGTCAGATGAACGGCGAACACGTGAGAAGGCAACATAAAGTTGTCCATGTCCAAAAACGGGTTCAGAGAGGTAGATGCCAACCTTGTCCATGGTTTGTCCTTGTGATTTGTTGATGGTCATGGCAAATGCAGGTTTAATGGGGAACTGTCGGCGTTTCAATGTAAAAGGTAATTCTAGCTCAGAACTTGTAAGGTCAATTCTAGGAATGAGAACAGTATTGTTAGCATGTGATCCTGTAAGAACTGTTGCTTGAATAACATTGCGTGTCATGGTGTTGACGACTAACCGTGTGCCATTGCATAAACCCTGTTTTGTGTTAAGGTTTCTTAATAGTATGATTATTGTTCCGTTTTTAAGGGTAAGGTTGTGTTGTGGTAATCCGGCAGGGTTAATAGTGTTCAAATATTCTAAGGGGAAATTTATATGTTCATTGTCGTCATCAGAGTCAACTTTGTCTGAGCTTAGAAAGATCTGTGTCTCTCCAGGAAGTAATGAAATGACTTGGTTATTAATGTGATTAACATTAATATTTTTTGGACATAATATAGTGCGTTGTGTTAACAGGGGTATTTGGTCTAATGTGATTGCTGTTCCAAATATCTCTTTTACTAAGTCGTCTGAGATAAAGGATTGTGGAATGGAAATAATATCTGGGTGAAGTCCATCTGTATTTGTGAGTGTACCATTTCCCAGTTGTATGAGCCAACTGTTATATTCTGGATCTGGACATCGCATGTTTTGTACCAACTGTATTGTTTTAAAGCAATGCCAATTGTCTGCGTATTTTAAGGTGGACTGAACAATAGCTGAGCGCATGGCATGTGGAACAATAGCTAAGCATTGTCTAAAATCTCCTCCTAATAAAAGAACTTTTCCTCCAAAGGGAATATTATTATTCATCAACGTTTGTAGAAGTTTATCAATGGTGTTGAGTAAGTGACTGGATGCCATTGTACATTCATCAATAATTATCAGTTTTGCAAGACAGATGTCTCGGGCATTGCTACTGTGAATGTTCATAGTGGATACTGATGTCTCTGTGATTGGGACCGGTATTTTGAATATTGAGTGACATGTACGACCATTTATTAACAGATTTGCTGCCACTCCGGTTGTAGCAGATGCCATAATCATCTGTTGTCTTGCAGCAAAGAAATGTATAAGTGTTTCATAAAGGTATGTTTTTCCGCTTCCTCCAGGGCCGTCAAGAAAGAAGCATTTGGGTATAGGGCTGTTGTCCTCCGTGGCATGAATAATTTGTTGAAAAGCATCAGATTGTAATTCATTTAAAGAGGAAAGCATAGTTTGTGCAATTCGTTCTTCTTGTTGTAGATCAATAGGTGTGTAATTTATATCCGGTAAGGAATCTGGAACATTTGGTAAATGGAAGTTTTCCAATGTATACCCAAGGAGCATAAGAGCCAATCCTTCCTGTCCAGTTGGAAATAATATGGGGTATGTTAAAGTATCAAGAAGCGGAAAGCAAATGTCTATGCGTTTGAATGTAGGTGTGTTGTTTTTATCAGGACGTAAATGTAGAACAATATCTCTGTGAAATGGAGGCTCACCATCTTTACTTTGAAAGACAATTGCCACTTCATTAACGACGGGCAGATTGTATCGTCTTGGATCTTGTTCTTTGTCCTTTATCAAGACCAAAGCAATTGTAGTTGCTGCTATACCTTCTGCATTTGCTTTTGTATTTGCCTCCTTTTCAACTTCATGTAGCATTTTTATAGACTTAGCTAATGGGTGATTGTTTATGACATGAGTGACGTTTCTCATTATAAGCTCTGTGCATTGTTTGTTTTCAGGAAGGTTCATGCGTTGATAGATCGCCTCATCCAGATCTAGGATGTAGATTTGTGCATATTTGCGTTGTTGATTTGTTTCAGGGTGCACTGTTCCAATGCGATGCAATATTTGTCCACATATGGGAAAGCAGTATGGGCCATTGCCTTTTGGTGGCCTGATATTTACTCCGGTAGATGCAAAAGCAAATGAACTATTGTAGGATCTAATACAGTTCATAAAGTTTTTACTTTCAGGCACATCGTTAGTTAGAAGCTTCTTTAGATATTCAGGATATGAATGTAAAGGAGGCAGTGTAATCTGACCTTTTTGACAACAACGTGTAAATTCATTATTTGTATTGCCAGTTGTTTCTTCTGTGAAGTTAAGTGAATGACAATGATTGCAAATGACATTCATTAATCCCAATGAATTTTCCTCAATAGTGGATTCCTTATTGAAGGCGTTTTCAGCCAATTGTCGTAAGCGTTTAACAGGTGCGTGGCGTTGATGACCGCGACGGGCATGTTTTGCTCTTTGCGGTTGCTTGCCTTTTTGTTGCATGTCCATTATTTGTGACGCGCTATTTTTTTCTTTTTTTTTATTCGCCTCGGCTTTGCGCAAAGTCCGTTTCAGTCTACGCCGTGCATTGTTTGTATCGAGCCTTGTCCGTTTTTGTATGTCGGTCATTTGAGCTTTGCGCTTTTCGCGTCTTGCTTTTTTTTTTCTGTCAGTTCATTTGCGCGTTGTTCACGTCTCCGTTCCTTGTAGGGTCTGTGGGGTGGTTTTGTGTTCTTTTTTTTGGTCTTCCATGGGCTTGTTGAATCCCCCTCTTGGTGTGTGTCCCGTCCCGTGCCTGTAGGGTGGGGGGGGGGGGTATGGTCGTGCCTTGCTATTGTGCGCTCGTCTGTTCTTTTTTTTTGGTGTGTTTAGTTTCGTGTGCAATGTGTTTCGTGCTTTCCCCTCGTTTGAGTACTCTTTTATGTGCCTTTTCCTTATTTTGGTGCTTGTTGAGCCTCATTTTTGTGACTCCTTTCTGTAAGTGCTCACTCCTGTTTTCTGTGCTCTTGTCGGACTCTTTTTGCGCCTGCGTCTCTCGCGGCCCCTCATCCGCCTCTCTCCCCCTCTTTGTGTGTGTCCCGTCCCTTGCTTGTAGGGTCTGTGGGGTGGTTTTGTGTTCTTTTTTTTTGGTCTTCCATGGGCTTGTTGAATCCCCCTCTTGGTGTGTGTCCCGTCCCGTGCCTGTAGGGTGGCAGGGGTATGGTCGTGCCTTGCTATTGTGCGCTCGTCTGTTCTTTTTTTTGTGGTGTGTTTAGTTTCGTGTGCAATGTGTTTCGTGCTTTCCCCTCGTTTGAGTACTCTTTAATGTTTTTTTTCCTTATTTTGGTGCTTGTTGAGCCTCATTTTTGTGACTCCTTTCTGTATGTGCTCACTCCTGTTTTCTGTGCTCCTGTCGGACTCTTTTTGCGCCTGCGTCTCTCGCGGACCCTCATCCGCCTCTGTCGCCCTCTTTTGTCCGCCTTTCTCGGGTCCTCAGCCGACTCTCGCGGACTGTTTGTTGCGCCGGCGCAGTACGTCTTTTTGCAGCTACGGCCCATGGCCGGATGTGCCTGCGTCCATCATCCGGTTTAGCATTCTCGGTTAGTAATATGGATAGAGTGCTGTGCAGTTGATGCAGACAGGAAGGAATGAAGAATGCACTTGCTTTAGTGTTGTGCTTATTTGGTAGCAGTGGAAATACATGAGCAAAATTTTCAGGGTGAAAAAAAAAAAAAAAAATTTCCAAGAGTAGCGAGTTACTTGCCTTTAACTGTGAGGGGGCCAAGCCTCTGTGAATTCATGATTCCTGCTCCAGTTTAACCTGTTGGAGAGAAATTTTGCTGTTTTCGTATTTAATTCAGTTTTTTTGAAGGAAGCCATGGTGGCACAGTAGTTAGCACTGCTGCCTTACAGCTCAGGTCCAACATAGTTGACAGATACTTCCCTAGCCTTTGTGGACCGTTAAAATACCATGTTATCATTATAATCCACTCAAAACTAATTCAGTTTCTCATTCCCCACTGCATTCAGTGCATTTTTGGAGTTCGGTGAAGTTCCTGAACATGTTCCTAATTTTGCTGAGCTCAAGGCAAAGCAAATTTAGCAGATTCACTCATCACTATCACTATTTATCTTATCCCAAGATAAATCAGAACTCAAAGTAACCAGTAAACAAGCTAAAGACCTGATTGTTACTGTATGAACTAGTGATTGACTATGTCACACAAACTAACAGCCTTAACAAGCCTTTAACTAATTTGAGTATAAAAGGAATATGTCCTAACCTAACAGTCCTGTGCTCTGTCACCCATGGCTGTGGATTCGAGCAAGGGTGAACAGATTGTGATATTCCTCTAAAATTCCAAAAGTGAAAAACTAAACAAACAAGCTTGTACGACCACAAAAAATTAAGGGAATTACTAAACAAACAGAAAGCAGCCAGCAATTTCAGTGTTGTGCATTGATCTGTCTCACACCCATTGTCTTATGTACTGTATAAGCAGTTGTCATATTTGTATAATCCTAGTGTAAATATTAATTATTTTCTTTCAAGAAACTAGTGTGCTTCAGTTATCCATGGAGGAAGGTAACAAAAATAAAATAGGAATGTTACCAAAATGTGTTATTGGCACTGCAAAAGCAACACTGACTATTAATTGATTAAAATCAATGGATCTGTTCCTTATACCTACACAACATACTGCACAGAAGGAAATCTCTTATTCAAGAGAATAAAAGTGATATGGCAAATAAACAAAAAGTGTTTGACTGTCAACTTTTTAAAATTTTATCTGTGAAATTTCAGTCCACATACCCTTTCATTCTGTTGCAGTTGTCTGTCACCAAAAAAAAAAAGATTAACTGATACAGTAAAGGGAGTTTTACAACTTATGATTTTTCAGTGGAAAGGCCACATTTGTAAAACATATGATTTATTTATATATATTTGTTTATTTTTGGCTAGTGCAAGATTACTGCGTTTTTTACAACATTTATTTTTAAACTGGTTATGCACAGTTTGGAATTAGTGTCTCTCTCTTTGTTGTCGTCATAGAAAATCTGGGGAAAAAAAAACACCTTAAAAGTACAAAATGGACAAAATTGATGGCATTTGATCCTCATTCCCCTCCCACTGGGCCAGAGATTCCTGTACTTTTGATTGCTAAAAGATCATACTGTCCAGGACTAGACACCTCTGCTGTGCTTTGTGGATTTGTTTTCAACCTCCTTTGGAGGAAAGTATTGCCCATCATAAACACAGTCAGAATAATTTTCTCTCCACCATATGTAATGGAACTGCAAGAAATATGAACTTATTCATTCAGGGAGCTGCATTTTTTTGTTAAACCTAAATCTTAATAAAAAACGTTACACGCTTCAGTGCCTTACAAAATAGAAATACATATAAAAAGAAGAGATGGCAAGAATTGTCCAGACTAGAAATAGACCATGCTTCACCTTTTAAAACCGATACCATGCTAGCATTAACCTGTTTTATAAATGTAAGTAGCTGTCTGCCTCTTGTATCAACTTGTGCATTATTCATAAAAATCAAAAGTTGATACATTTTATTTTGAATAAAGGTAAGATTAACGACCTGTTTAAATTCATCACATTATTTTGCAGTTATCTCAAATGCTGTATTTTCATGAACCTTGCTCCTTAAAACCTTACACTACATAATGGAAATTGAAATATGCAAGAGAAATAACATGGAAAATTAAGAAACAACATGCATTTTGTATCATCTACAAACTAAAAGCAAATTTAACTTTTTTTTTTTAAATTTTTTATTATTATTTTAAACTGGATATCTAGACATAGTATTTTTCATTAAATTAACTAGATGGCAGTGTGGCTAATCCTAGCAGTTAACTGCTGCTACCTCATGGATCATGTGTACCAAGTTCAGCTCCAGTGCATGATTACTGTACTTAAGTAAAGAATGAAAACTACACATGACTGCTGGGAGTTTCTCATACTCCTCCAATTTCCATTTCATATTCTCAAGATGTGCAAGTTTGTGCCAAATGTTCATTTGCAGTTCACCACTGTCTGAGTGTAACTATGGGTGTGTATGTCAGTGTGCTGTTTGATAGACTGCTTCCCTACAACAAAGAACTGGATGACATGGGTTTTAGTTAGACTCAGGGTATATCTGCTGAAGCAGGTACAGAAGTGCAAACAAGTGCAATTTCCATCAGCCATCATGCATTCCAAATAAAAGTCCCCCCTACCATAAATTGACTTGAGAAAGAAGTCTGTGTTGATTTTTATATTTTTTAATGAATTTGAATGTTGGCTTAAACCTTATGTTTGACCCAAGCATATCCATCCATCCATTGTCTCCCGCTTATCCGAGGTCGGGTCGCGGGGGCAGCAGCTTGAGCAGAGATGCCCAGACTTCCCTCTCCCCAGCCACTTCTTCTAGCTCTTCCGGGAGAATCCCAAGGCGTTCCCAGGCCAGTCGAGAGACATAGTCCCTCCAGCATGTCCTGGGTCTTCCCCGGGGCCTCCTCCCGGTTAGACGTGCCCAGAACACCTCACCATGGAGGCGTCCAGGAGGCATCCTGATCAGATGCCCGAGCCACCTCATCTGACTCCTCCCGATGCGGAGGAGCAGCGGCTCTACTCTGAGCCCCTCCCGGATGACTGAGCTTCTCACCCTATCTTTAAGGGAGAGCCCAGACACCCTGCGGAGGAAACTCATTTCAGCCGCTTGTATTCGCGATCTCGTTCTTTCGGTCACTACCCATAGCTCATGACCATAGGTGAGGGTAGGAACATAGATCGACTGGTAAATTGAGAGCTTCGCCTTGCGGCTCAGCTCCTTTTTCACCACGACAGACCGATGCAGCGCCCGCATTACTGTGGATGCCACACCGATCCGCCTGTCGATCTCACGCTCCATTCTTCCCTCACTCGTGAACAAGACCCAGAGATACTTGAACTCCTCCACTTGGGGCAGGATCTCGCTACCAACCCTGAGAGGGCACTCCACCCTTTTCCGGCTGAGGACCATGGTCTTGGATTTGGAGGTGCTGATTCTCATCCCAGCCGCTTCACACTCGGCTGCTAACCGATCCAGAGAGAGCTGAAGATCACGGCCTGATGAAGCAAACAGGACAACATCATCTGCAAAAAGCAGTGACTCAATCCTGAGCCCACCAAACCGGACCCCCTCAACGCCCTGGCTGCGCCTAGAAATTCTGTCCATAAAAGTTATGAACAGAATCGGTTGACAAAGGGCAGCCCTGGCGGAGTCCAACTCTCACTGGAAACGGGTTCGACTTACTGCCGGCAATGCGGACCAAGCTCTGGCAACCGATCGTACAGGGACTGAACAGCCCTTATCAGGGGGGCCGGTACCCCATACTCCTCGCAGTACCCCCCACAGGATTCCCCGAGGGACACGGTCGAATGCCTTTTTCCAAGTCCACAAAAACACATGTAGACTGGTTGGGCAAACTCCCATGCACCCTCCAGGACCCTGCTAAGGGTATAGAGCTGGTCCACTGTTCCGCGACCAGGACGAAAACCACACTGTTCCTCCTGAATCGAGGCTCGACTATCCGACGGACCCTCCTCTCCAGGACCCCTGAATAGACTTTTCCAGGGAGGCTGAGGAGTGTGATCCCTCTGTAGTTGGAACACACCCCTCCGATCCCCCTTCTTAAAGAGGGGGACCACCACCCCGGTCTGCCAATCCAGAGGCACTGTCCTGATGTCCATGCGATGTTGCAGAGGTGTGTCAGCCAAGACAGTCCTACAACATCCAGAGCCTTGAGGAACTCCGGGCGTATCTCATTCCACCCCCGGGGCCCTGCCACCAAGGAGTTTTTTGACCACCTCGGTGACCTCAGTCCCAGAGATGGGGGAGCCTACGTCTGAGTCCCCAGGCTCTGCTTCCTCATTGGAAGGCATGTTAATGGGATTGAGGCGGTCTTCGAAGTACTTCCCCCCACCGACCCACAACGTCCCGAGTCGAGGTCAGCAGCGCCCATCCCCACCATATACAGTGTTGACACTGCACTGCTCCCCCTTCCTGAGACGCCGGATGGTGGACCAGAATCTCCTCGAAGCCGTCCGAAAGTCATTCTCCATGGCCTCCCGCAAACTCCTCCCACGCCCGAGTTTTTGCCTCAGCAACCACCAAAGCCGCATTCCGCTTGGCCTGCCGGTACCTATCAGCTGCCTCCAGGGTCCCACAGGACAAAAGGGTCCTGTAGGACTCTTCAGCTTGACGGCATCCTTCACCGCCGGTGGTCCACCAACGGGTTCGGGGTTTGCCGCCACGACAGGCACCGGCCACAGCTCCGGTCAGTTGCCTCAACAATAGAGGCACGGAACATGGCCCATTCGGACTCAATGTCCCCCACGTCCCTCGGGATGTGGTCGAAAGTTCTGCTGGAGGTGGGAGTTGAAGCTACTTCTGACGGGGCTCTGCCAGACGTTCCCAACAGACCCTCACAACACGTTTGGGCCTACCACGCCTGACTGGCATCCTCTCCCCCCATCGAAGCCAACTCACCACCAGGTGGTGATCAGTTTGACGGCTCCGCCCCTCTCTTCACCCGAGTGTCCAAGACATGTGGCCGCAAGTCCCGACGACACGACCACAAAGTCGATCATCGAACTGAGGCCTAGGGTGTCCTGGTGCCAAGTGCACATAGAACACCCCTATGCTTGAACATGGTGTTCGTCTATGGACAATCCGTGACGAGCACAGAAGTCCAATAACAAAACACCGCTCGGGTTTCAGATCGGGGGGGCCATTCCTCCCAATCACGCCCTTCCAGGTCTCACTGTCATTGCCCACATGAGCATTGAAGTCTCCCCAGCAGAACGAGGGAGTCCCCAGAAGGTATGCCCCTCTAGCACCCCCTCCAGGGACTCCAAAAAGGGTGGGTACTCCGAACTGCTGTTCGGTGCATACGCACAAACAACAGTTAGGACCCGTCCCCCCACCCGAAGGCGAAGGGAGGCTACCCTCTCGTCTACTGGGGTAAACCCCAATGTATAGGCCTCCAAGTTGGGGGGCAATAAGTATAACCCACACCTGCTCGGCGCCTCTCACCGGGGGCAACTCCAGAGTGGTACAGAGTCTAGCCCCTCTCAAGGAGATTGGTTCCAGAGTCTAAGCTGTGAATCGAGGTGAGTCCGACTATATCTAGCCGGGAACCTCTCAACTTCGCGCACTAGCTCAGGCTCCTTCCCCTTCAGAGAGGTGACATTCCACTTCCCAAGAGCCAGCTTCTGTAGCCGAGGATCTGACCGCCAAGGTCCCCGCCTCGGCCACCACCCAACTCACACTGCACCCGACCTCCTTGGCCCCCTCCCATAGGTGGTGAGCCATGGGAAGTGGGACCCACGTTGCCTCTTCGGGCTGTGCCCGGCCGAGGCCCCATGGGTGCAGGCCCGGGCCACCAGGCGCTCGCCATCGAGCCCCACCTCCAGGCCTGGCTCCAGAGTGGGGCCCCGGTGACCCGCGTTCCGGGCAAGGGAAAACGCCGTCCAAAATTGTTTTTCTTCATAGGAGGTTTGTTTAACCGCTTTTTGTCTCATCCCTCACCTAGGGACCAGTTTGCCTTGGGTGGGCCCTACCAGGGGCATAAAGCCCCAGACGAACAGAGCTCCTAGATCATTGGGACACACGCAAGAACCCCTCCACCACGATAGGGTGGCGGTTAAAGGAGGGGTGAACCAAGCATAGATTATTTCAAATATTGTTTTCCTGAAACAGAACTGAAGTGAATTGTGTACATTTTTACCTGTTTGTTTAGGGATCTGAAGCAACTGCATTTCAGATGAACGTCCTATCTAAATAGTTCATATTTGTAATAACATTATGAATATTCCGAACTACTTTTAGTCTTTCTAATACATCACAAAGATCCCTGAAAGCTACTGTGGAACATTGAGGTATTTCTGAGATTGCCAGGTTCTTACGTCTGAATTAACAGTTCAAAACCACTTCTTCTTTTATATTGGTGACAGTAGAAGCTATTTTATCTATAATGAATAAGACATTTTCTCTCCATTGAGAAGCTGCAACCTTTTCTTTTTAAACACGCACTTCTCATTAGAGCTATTTTGGGAAAAAAACATGTCAGATTTGTAAACCATTTATTATTTGCTGTTCTTGTTTGTAATATTTTATTAACTTTTACAATTATGTTAAATTAATTTTACTTAACATGTTTAGACATGCTTTATGCTTGTAATTGTTGTTCGTCTAATAATATTCATCCAATCCCAGAGTAACATTATGACAGTTTGGTTGCTGGTATAGGTGAAACCTACCCTGGATAAATGTTGATCAAGTGTTGGGATAAACATGTTAAGAAAATGGATTGAATATTATATTCTAGAAGGATTTATTTATTTATTTATTTATTTCTTAAGCTGGAGATCAAAGGAGGATCCAAGGATGGGCTATGTCAGGAGGGTGCTGTTGTTATTCTTGATGCAGGAGCACAATATGGGAAAGTCATTGATCGACGTGTAAGAGAACTTTTTGTACAGTCAGAGGTATTGCCTCTGGAGACCCCTGCATTTACAATTCGGGAGCAGGGTTTTCGGTAAGTTGGGTAAATAAGTAAATGTTGTTTGTGCTGTATTGTCTTTATATAGCTCACTTCACACTAGCTCTTCAATGTGCACTATATCCCTTAGTCTCTTGACAACAAGCTCAAGTCAAATATTTTTATGACTTAATACATATGGTTCAATATCACACCATACCGAAACCATAAAAAGAGAGTCCTTCCTTACGTGTCTAGTGTTTACCGATTTAAAATAAATAAATAAATAAACAAATAAATAATAATGTAGAGAATTTTCATATTAATTTATGAAACACATCTTATCTGAATTGACTAGCCCTAGGTTCTCCTTGGAACGCTGGATGGCAACTGGAAGGAGCGCTTAGGTTACGTATGCCTAATATTCATGACTTTAGTCTTCAGTTTTCTTAACAATTACATTTTTGTGCATATTTGGAATTGTTTCAATTTTTATATTATTGTATTAAAATATTTTTAAAAAAGTATTAAAATGTGTGCTCTTCCTGGGTTAAATTAATAAATATGTTTGTTGTGAATAAAGTATTGTTGCTAACAGAGAAAATATACACAATTTTCTTGTAGAAAGTCTCTAGCATTTTTCTCATTTTGTTTACAACTGGATTATTTTTTTGTTGATTAACTGTGTTAAATCGGTCTAGAAATCTAAGGTAGTCCATACTTTACTATGTATTTTGTCAATTGTTGTACCTCATAGTTGGAGCAGAAAAATTTGGTATACTATAGTGATGCTTCAGTTGATCAACTGCCGATGTGAATTAGTGAAAATCTACCAATTCAGCATCTGCTTTTCAAAGCTTCATTGTAATTTAGTTGTAGGACTCCTTAATGTGAAGTATCATGGTAGTTCAGATAGTGTGCATGTTTTTTTTTTTTTTTTTTTTTTTTTTTTAATTCTGATACTGTTTATTGTCGCACAGCCTCATTAGGTATATAACAGACAATTACTGCATAATTAAGTATAGTTTAGCAGCATAAAAGCTGTAGAGCAATTTGTCAAAAGACCAACTGTGTCTAATCATCTTAAGATGATGCCAAAAAAAAAAAACTACTTGAAAACATTTGTTAGATGGAAAGTCCAGTTGGCTGACTTGCTTGTATGGAATGTTATTTGACTTTAATAAAATCAATTAAATGCTAAAAAAAAAAAAAAAGTCCATTTGGGGCTAGGCGGTCTTTTGGCCTGGAACCCATATAAAATGTAGAGCCACCAACAACAATTCGATTATTTTAAGGACTCTTTTTGCTAATTATATATATATATATATATATATATATATATATATATATATATATATATATATATATATATATATATCTTTGTCTTTCGTCTATTTATTAATTATGTATATTTTTGTGTTAGAAAAATGTTGCCAACTACTTTTTAAATTAAGCTTAAACAATATGACAACTTGTAATTATGAAAGCATTTTATGTCCTATGCATTATCAATAAATATTTTCTGTACATATATTAAGTATGTATTTTAGTGTAACTGTATTTTTGTGGTAACTGAATAGTAAGTCTAATTTAATTTTGTCAATAAAAATGAGCAGGAAACACCTGTGGTCTTTATAAAAGTGCCAAAGTTAGCACTTTAATATAGAACATAAGGCTTCAGTGCATTTGCTAATGCGGGAGCTTAGTGAAAAGTTTTCGTAAGGTGATTAAAAAAGATAGATATCGTTACTGGAATCAGCCATTTCAGTAACATTAAATTGGTGATTGATATTGGATCACTCCTAGTATGTGTGTTTTTTTTTTTAAATTTATTTATTATATATATATATAGAAATTATTTAAATCATTTTAAGGTGGCCTTCTACAGCATAGTTTCTTGTGTATTTGCATTTATGATGTCAATTGATGAATGAAGCAGATTTTTATAATTAATCTGCAGATAGCACATGATAAATTCTGTTCACAATATCTTTTTCACTTGTGTTTTTATAGTAATTAATAGACTATTTAATTATCTGTATTTGTATTGGCCTGCTGAGTTTAACACAGACTAACTCTACCCCCCTTCTCATGTTCCCTACATACTGTCTTTTTACAGTGCTATCATTATATCTGGTGGACCAAACTCTGTTTATGCTGAAGATGCCCCTTGGTTTGATCCTGCCATTTTCACCATTGGCAAGCCAGTTTTAGGCATTTGTTATGGCATGCAGGTTTGTTTTAGATATTTTATATGTGTTTAGCCAGGAGTAAACTTTGGCTGTGTAGCAATAAATATTGATTTTACTTCAAGGTATAATTTATAGTATATCAGTGTTAAACTTCCACCTTTTTCTTGAAGATGAGCAATACATTTCGCATTTTGAAGATATTGCCTTTAAGAATTAAAGACGGGTGTTGGTTAATGACTAGTCTAATCTGTGCCAGCAAAATGAGCTAGATTCAGTATTTAATTGTTTAAAGAATGCATTTCAAAATATTTATGAAGACAATTGTTCCTGTATCTGGCAAAAATGGGAAATTATAAGACATTTGCTCTTTAGTGTGAACAAAAAAAAAAATTGAACAATGATTCAAATTGGCCTTAACCTTTTATTTGACTTTTAATATCTTTTTTTTTTTTTTTAAATCCAACAGATGATGAATAAAGTATTTGGAGGCACTGTTCACAGGAAGTGCGTACGAGAAGATGGTGTATTCAGCATTAATGTTGACAATACCTGTTCGCTTTTTAGGTATTGATTGTGTTCATATACTTGATCATATATCTGTTTCCACAGTTACGGTGCTTTGTTTTGGTATCCTGTCTAATTAATGTTAAAGGAAATATTCCAAAAGAAAAGTTGCCCTTGGTAGTTTGTAGTGATGACTGAGGATTTTTTTCTTTTTTATCTCGTCTTTTCATGCAGAGTGGAGAGAGAGAGAGAAGTTTCATGTGATAGAAGCCAGTTGTGGTTAATATTGTAAAATTGCAAACAATATGGGGAAAAACATCCATGGACAAATGGTTAAAGAGAATCTCGCAACACTTGAGTTACATAATTTACATGTCAGTTATCTAGTTGTATGCTCGAAATGTGCAAGACGCTTGCTTTTTTTGCTAAAATGTTATTAAATATATATCTTTGTAATTATTAGCAAATATCATAAATGGGAAACCTAAAGGCTAAAAGCCTCATTTTACATTTGCACCAATAATTCTTCAAATATATATTTAGCAAACTTTTAGCAAAAAAGCAAGTGTTGTGGATTATGTGACATGAGTAATGTGAGATATTCTTTTTCTGTTTTGTACAAGAAACAATGGGATAAGTAACAAAAAAAACCCCCAACAATAATACAGTTTATTATTATTATTATTTTGACATTCATACATTTTATCTTGGAGAACTACTAATAGAAGTCTGATCCACCCATCCATATTGCCAAATGATTTTTAGGCTGTCAGACTAGTGAATTAGTTTGATCTGTTTTCCTAATTTTTTTTTTCCTGTTTTTATTTTTGTTAGTTCAAACATCTTCCTTTTGCTGTCTTTAATTTTATGAAGTATAACTATTATCACAATAAGGTTTCAAGACTATTTTTGGGGCCCATTCCTCAAAGGTGCTGGTCCCGGTTTCTAATTTTTTTTTTCTTTTATGTTCCTTTAAGATGTAGATCCATCTTCATGAAGAATACTTATGTCTGAAATATTACAAAGAAAGAGAATACTTTAGCCTGTGTATAATTTATTAGTCTGCATATAATTTTACATAGGTTGTCATAAGATTTTCTGCTGCTTACATACTTTTCCCTTTTAAACCATTTAATAGTAGACAATTTGTTCCTTTTTATTAAAGTGATGGATGAAAAAATATTGTATAATTGGCAGTGGTGGTGCTTCTGATTACAGTATACTTTATTTTTTTGTATATAATTAACTTTTTATTTTATTTTTTTCATTAGCCCTTGATGTATTTTAATTTTTTTCTTTACAACCAAGACAAGTCACACAGCAGACCAGTGGTAAATACAGAGCAAATTTCAGTATCTTCAAAAGAGATAAATGATATATAAGTTAAATTAGCAATCTGAGTATGCTGACTTTCATTCATTACTAGAGTTTTGGAAAATGAATTTATATTAGAGTAATTTATTTTAAAAGCAGTGCCCAAGAGCTACAGCTTATAATATTGACATTTTAACAATTCATAGTGGTTAATAACATAGATTAGCATCTGCTGATCTAAGAAGTTTACCAAGCAAATTAATGATTAACGTGTTTTGACCTCATTCATGTATTTGGACTATTTTTTGGCAAGTCATTATTTAATAGTGAAAAGTATTTGTTTCACCTGCTTTTGGCTCCTCTTCTGCCTGTTTGTCCAAGTATGCATTTTCACTTTTGTTCATGTAACCATCTTTGCTTTAAAGGGTGTTGCTTTGCTGTCTGTTCACACTGATATTATTTCTCACATCATATGCTGATGTAGGAATCTGGTCTCTGTTGATAAACCACTTCTTCATCACTAAGTGAAAGCTCCAATTTCCAAACTGTCACACACAAATACAAATAGCATTACTGACAAAGAAAAAATGCTGAAAGCTATGTTTATCCCTGAAACTTCTAAATTGCAAACGTAGTAAATTTTTGACATAAAAATACACATACAGATACACTATACTGACTGTAACAATTGCGAATTCTGTCTACAAGTTGAAGTAGCAGTAGTGTATTGTAATACCAACAGTAGTGTATTATAATACAAACATACTGGATAAAACAAAAAATAATAAAATAAATAAATGGAAAGAAAATGATGAGGATGATCAAAAAATAAGAATATGAAATAAAGCAAACAAAGATTTGATGAACATCTATTCAGTATATAACAGTCATTCTGTGTCTACAAAAATATTAAATATTGTTCTGCCATTTCAGTTATTAAGATGCTATTAAAATACAAATGTATTTTACCATATGCTGAAATATGCGACATGTACATTCTCTCACCTCTACAAAAAGGGACTTACTAATGCTTCTTTATAGGGTACTGTCATGAAATAAAATAAAAAGAACATTTTGAATTTGTACTTAATAAACACATGCTTTTTAAATATTAAAATACATGACCAAAGAAACTGATGGTTTCTTTAATTTTTTAAAATAAATTTAGAAATGGAAACTAATTCTAAATTATTAGACATTATTCCAGACATCATGCATTAAAATGTTTGTTTTTTAACTACTTGTTTTTTTATTTATTTGTTTTTGGTTAAAGGGGCCTTAAGAAGGAGGAGATGGTGCTGCTCACACATGGTGATAGTGTTGATAAAGTTGCTGATGGCTTTAAAGTAGTAGCTCAGTCTGGAAACATTATAGCAGGTATGTTTACTACTTGCATGTGCTATTTTATATTATCAATCATTATGGAAAACATGTTAATGATGTGTGTAAGCTACTGTTTGAACGATTTAATTTGAATGAAAAAGGGTAAATGTGAAAATTTAAAACAAAACTGCTTCTGGAAAACCTGTATTGCATTAGGTTACTTGTTACTTTAAAAATGTATTTTCTATTTTATTGAACTAAGAATACCGATGTTATTTAAAAAGGAAAAAAAAGGGGTGTATTAATGTCGAAGCTTACCAAAAAAAAAAAAATACCATGCTACTTCATTGGAAATATTGCCTTTTTAAGAGACATTGGCTGCTGCTGCTGTTGGTGTAACATTGTGCACACGTGTGTGCTTAAGTCCTCTGGTGAGAATGAAGTGGACCGCTTGCACGATATGCAATCAAGTGAAAAGAACTGAATACAATTTAAAAGTTATATGTTTTATCCTGCATGTGCTGAGGGATTGACTTAATCCGCTCAGTTTAGGGTCACAGGGAGATAGTTCTTTGAAGAGAAGAGTCACACAGCCAAGCGGAAAGGAGTGTGATTTGTGTAATCCAATAACAGAAACATATAAAGTATCAGACTAGTTTTATTATAGGTATTTATTGCAGATAATTCAGTGTGATTGTGGCATAGCAGCTAATGTTAATACTGTGAATCCTCAGGGATTTGTATTTGGCAATGAGAAAAGGATATGGATTTTATTTACTGTACTGCATATGATGGACTAAACATATTTATAAAACACAAATTTATCAAATTTGGTTGGGTTTCTGGTCAGTTTTATTAAGGTTCATATCCAGTGCCCTCCATAATGTTTGGGACAAAGATACATTTTTCCTTATTTACCCCTCCACTCCACAGTTTAATTATGTCTGAATTGTTCGAGTTGTAATTTTAAAGTGTACATTGCAGACTGCAATTTATTTACATACATTTAATATAATAATAATAATATTTAAGTCGCACCATGTAGAAAAGACAACAATAGCCCCCCTTTTCAGGGCACCATAATGTTTAAGACAATTGACATCATAGGTGTTTGTGTATACTAAGGTGTGTTTCTCTGGTTCATTAGTTCAGGCATAAGATACCTAGGCTTGCTGTGCTATCCTTCGGAGTCTGTAGTTGCCATTGTTTAACATGAGGACACGAGCTATGCCAATGAAAGTCAAAGAAGTAGTTATGATGCGGAAAAACAAGAATACAATCACTCTAGGCATTGGTAAAACCTTAGGATTACCTAAATCAGCTATCTGGAATATCATTAAGAAAAATGCTATTCAGCACAATAATCAGAAAGGGACTGGTAGACCAAGGACGACTGTTGATAATAGAAGAATCCTCGCTATGGTAAAGGTAAAACCTCAAACACAGATAGGCAGATCAGAACAGTCTTTAAGAGGCAGATGTGGAGGTTCCTATCGGCAGAAGAGTTAATGAACATAAATACAGAGGCCACACTGCATGATGCAAACCACTAGTTAAACCAAAAAACAGGATAGCGAGATTACAGTTTGTGAAAAAATACTTAAAAGAACCTGCAGAATTTTGGAAAAAGGACATGTGGACAGATAAAACAAAAAGAAACCTGTATCAGAGTGATGGCAATAGCAAAGTGTGGAGACAAAAAGGCACTGTTCAAGATCCAAAGCATACCACCTCATCTGTTAAACATGGTGGTTGGGGTGCTGTGGCTTGGGAATGTATGACTGCTACAGGTACTGGTACACTTACTTCATTGATAATGTAACTGCTAATGGCAGTTGCACAATGAATTTTGATGAATATAGAAACCTCTTAATCTGCTCAAGTTCCTGTAAATGCCTCCAAACTCACTGGATAGTGCTTCATTCTACAACAAGATAATGATCCCAGCATTGGGCCTGGAGATGTATATATTAACTGTACTTTTACATCCTTTGAATATTTATGTCTTATATTTGATCTTCCAACAAACCATTTAGTCTATTATTATTATGTGCACGTCAGATAGTTTGTTAAGTTGCCTGCCTGGCTTCTCTTATGGTCCTTCAGTATCACTAGTAGAACATTTTTCCGTCTTGTAATAATGATCTATGCCTTGTTTCCACACTCGACCACTTTCTTTTAGAAAGTTCACCCCTGAGCAATGTGAGGCAGCACTTTTCAAAGAGACCTTTTTTATTAAGAATTTTCTAAGGAAGTGTGAAAATTACTTAGGAAAAGGTATTCCTTATTGGTCTTTTTAAATCCTTGTAAACCACTTGCTCTTCCCCCCCAATTCTAGCTACCAAAAGTAGTTGTGTCAAGTCCCTAATTGTGTGTCATCAAACAAATGGCTTGCTCTGTCACATGTTGTGGGAATGTCCCAAACTTAATCATAATTGTATTAAATCTTTGCCTACTTGTCCAATAGGATTGGAACCACTATTACCTCTAATCCAATTTATACTTTAGCAGCATTTTGTGCATTACCAGACGAGATTGTATTGCATAGTAAGAAATCTCTTGTCATACTAATCTTGTATATTTTGCTGATATACAGTACAGTAAGCTCATTATGATCCTCAACTGGATAAGCAGGTTAAAAATTGTATGGATCAATACATATTTTTAAATTATATTTTTAGATATTAAAGATATTTACAGTTTCCACTGTGTCAGCACATATTAATTCACAATTCTGAAGGTAATGATGACTATAATAAAAGTAAATCTATAGATTATGTAAAGGATTTTGAATTTTTATCCTGTACAATATATTGATAGAGGTTTTTTGTTTCCCCTCTTTAACTTGCAGGTATTGCCAATGAACAAAAAAAGCTTTATGGGGTCCAGTTTCATCCTGAAGTTGATCTTACAGAGAGTGGAAAGGATATGTTGAGAAACTTTTTATTTGATATAGCTGGCTGCAGTGGTAATTTTACAGTCCAGAACAGAGAACAAGCTTGTATTCATGAGATCAAAGAAAAAGTTGGCAACTCCAAAGTTCTGGTAAAAAGACTTTTTTCCTCCTTAAGCTTCATGATTATTTTTTAAGTACCTTGTTTTGAAGATTCCAATTTAATATTTATTAATACTTATAGAGTAACCCTGTATGATGGGGGGCAGATTCAGAACATGAGTGAATGAATATTATGTAATGTCTTGAAAGGGTATTTGTTATAATCTTACAATGCTATATCTTTAATACAGTATAAGGAGCATAACATGCTGGCAATTTTCAATATTTTAAAAAGCAGCCAACCCACCGCATTTGGCAAAGATGACAATTACAGAGAAACACAACCACTTTTGTAATTTTCTATTCAGATAACTGAACATTATATTTGAAATTTGATTCAATATTTTAAAAAGTAATTTTAATTTTGTGAACTTGATAGACCAAGTTGCTGGTTCTCAAGGAGAACTTGTCCATAGTCGTTTACTATGATTTCATATTTCATTGTATGTGTATAGTTAGTCTTTATTTTTCACAATGTGTGTCTTCAATTAATGAATGTTTCATCTTTTACACTTCTTTTAATGTTTGAATCAAAGGATAAGTTCATTTTTTTATTATTTTTTTTTGGTCACTGCTGAGGGAGATACTGCTGCTGCCTCCTCACACCATCCTAGGTTCAAATTCTGCTAAATATAATTCTGTTTTTTATTAGTACATTTCCTCCATTCTGCCAATGGTTTCCTACAGGTACACTAGTTTTCTTAAACATATCTCCCAAAGGTGTGTGTGTATGTGTGTGTTGGTGTGTGATTGTGAGTGTGTGTGTGCTAAATGAATTGGCAGTTCTGAATTAACCCAGTGTGAGTATGTGCCTTAGAATGAAAAGGCTTACTGTCTGGGGTTTGTTCCTGCCTTATGTCCAGTGCCACCAGGATAGTCTTTTGTAATGGTGACTTCTGAATTGGATTAAGCAGCTAATGACTTTTTTTTTTTTTTTTTTTTTGATGTTTTATGCATTGCAATATATTTTTTGTACTTGTTTTTCTTTGCTGTTCTTTATTATGCATTTGTTTTAGAATTTCTGTTACATGAGTTAAATCATATAAAGCATTCATCAAGTTTATTTTTCTCTACATCACAAATCTAAGCAGAAGGTAATGTGAAAAGAACAGTGTGAACTTTTGGCTTCTTACCATATCTTCTAAAAATTAATTTTTTACTCTCTCCCACCCCCTAACCCAGGTTTTATTAAGTGGTGGTGTTGATTCAACTGTATGCACGGCCTTGTTGAATAAGGCTTTAAATCAGGACCAAGTAATTGCAGTACATATAGACAATGGCTTTATGAGAAAGAGAGAGAGCCAAGCTGTAGAGGAAGCACTAAAGAAGCTAAATATAAATGTCAAAGGTAAAATATTTGTTCTTATTGTTTATGAGAGACATTTTGTGTAATGTAGAAGTACAGTTTCAAGTAGTAGAGATGTATCAATTTATGTAAATGTGGAACTAAATAAATTCAATAACATTCTATACACATCAGTCAATGATTATTTAAATTGTGAGGTATCACTTTTTTATCATGTTCTTTTAAATACATGCTATTTTATATATAATATTAAAATAAGTTACCTATTTCTGGCTGTTTGCAAACAGCTTAAACAAAAACATTTTCTGTTTCGTATACGCAGAAATATCAGAAGAATAATTATCAATACACTCTCGAAAAAATTGAAAATTGTATATTACTCAAATTGTCTCTTGTTACAGTAAAGTTGTTATTCCACATTGTTTTATAAATTTGATATTCACATTGTTCAGTCTTCTGTCCATTTCTTATATATTGTGCATTTGTTTACAGACACAATATAAAACATTCTAACATTTTGAATTCTAATGTTGAATTTGCCATTGTTGTCTTTTGTATTATGCAATTTAAACTGATTAAAATACTAATGTTCCTTAAAAAATGAGAACTTGATGCCATGCCTGTCTGTCCTACTTCATTATTTATTAGTTAACTAGGGGGCTTTACCACCTGCTTGCTTCACTCTCCAACCCTCGTGCCTGCGCTACGTGCTAGCCTCTTTGCGGTGCTGTCACTCGTGTATGGGAATGCGGTTGTACAATTTAAACAGATTTTTATTTTCCTGGGAATTGTTACATATACATAATAGAACTATTTTACATTATAGTGAGTAATTATCCATATTAAAAAAAGAGTAAAACGTAATAATTTGAAAGTAAATTATGTTTCATGTTATTCGTTGCGTAATGCGATTTCATTCTGTTTAGCTTTGAAATTAACATGGAAATACTTTTTAAACCTACGCTTTTATTGTAAAACTTCAGTAAAAACTATTTTTTGAAGTAAATTTTCGTCAATATCGCATTGAATTTTGATTCTGTGTTTGGACTTTCATCGTGACAATGCAACGTATAACTTCCCGTGATTGAATTCCATTTCTTTCTCTCTGTTAAATAAGACTTTTTTGAATGTTTGGCTCTGATATTTGTTAATTGTCTTTGCAAAAGCTATTCTAACGAGAAACGGTTAACGTTTTAATACGAATAGCATCGCAAGATCTCCTTTGTTGTGTAATGTAGTACATCTTAGCCGGTGTGGCACGCGGCTGGGGGTGGCACCCAGCCGGGATGCCCAGGAGGACAGGAGGAGGGCTCATGCCTCCTCCAGACCACGAGGGGGCGACTGCCCTGGTTCCTTTGGGGGCCACGGGTGCAGGGCTTGGAAGCCCAACTCTGTAGGGGCCCGTGGTCTCCGCCAGGGGGCGCCCCCATGCCTGAAGGACCCGGAACCCCAACACTTCCGCCACACCTGGAAGTGCTGGGGCGAAGAAGACTGGGAATACCCGGAGGGCTTCCGGAATTATAGCCGGCACTTCCGCCACACAGGGGAGTGTCGGGGCCACCTCCCTACAAACGAAGACTGGAGGCGGGTGAGGAGTGGACAAAGTTTGGAGGCAGGAGAGAGGAGGCGGCCTGAAGAGCAGGCAGAGAGTGAGAGAGGCCTGGACTTTGTGGGAGTTTGGTGCTTGAGGCACTGGGTTGTGCACTATTGGACTTTATATGTACAATAAACGTGTGGTGGACTGTACAATGGTGTCCGTCTGTCTGTGTCCGGGCAGCTTATCACACTGGATAACATTACCTTTCTTGGATACATCCTTCTTTCTACAGTAATTCATGAGATGGAAGATTGGACAGTGTTAACAGTTGTAATTATTCTTCAGGATATTGTAAATTGATGTTTTCATCTTCTGCACAATCGCCACCAACTGTTTCAGCATAGTCTATTGATACGCATTTAACCAATTTGTTGTGTAACCGGTCATCATTTGTGGCGCTAATTCATTTGACTTCGTTTCTCTGTGCTAGGATTGCCCGTGTACTCATTTTTTCTGTTGATAACCTTTCATGATGAAATTCTTCAATAAGATTTGGACATAATACGTCGTCTTTAATTGGGAACTTAAAGTGAGGAAAACTTTAAAATATATAAGAGCTGAGAGAGCAGAAACTGTGTCTGTCAAAAGCATTCACACGAATGAGAGGTGAGATTACCATGTGCGCGGTTGAAAATGTTTGAGAGGAGGGTGTGACTTGAAAAAAATCTCATGACCAAGGTCTCAACTCGTGGGACTTGAAAAAATCTTCCAAAATGTCTTGTCTCGTCGCAGGATTTTTTTTATTATAATAGAGAGATATGTTTGTCTTGCATTAAATGTTTAGCTCTAATTCATAAGTACATCCTTAGAATTCTATAAGTGTATCTCTTCCTATGTCTACTATCATACTGTGTTGTCCGTTTCATGAGAAAAAAAGAAATGGAATATGGAGTGGAGTGCTTAATTACTACTCGTATGAAATATAAAAACGTACAATTTTTTAAGTGATAGTGCAGATTTAGCTGGTGTAAAGTTTATGTAGTGACTTTTCTTTAAAGCTAATATTTTTAGGATTTTTTTTTTTTAATTGATGTCGTACTAATGCATTTTTTATAAATAAAATGAAAGTAAATTGTCAGAATTTTTTTTATGTTGGAAAGGTGAACATTTATATATGCTAGTATAAACATTTGATACTAAAATTGATTTGAAGACTTAGTGTGTGAATAGTTTAGTGAAACATAAAGTTTGAGTTCATAATTTGAGGTAAATGAACGTAGGTCACATTGCCTTATATAAATGTTCTTGCATTTTGAAGAATTTTTTTCCTGCAAGCATATATCACTACTATGCAGAAGATAAATAAATACCTTATTGAATATATTGAAACGCATTGAAAATATACAGTTTGACTTGTTAGAGAGAGATGGATGTTATTATTTACATACTTGTTTTTTCTTTCTACAGTAATAAATGCTGCCCATACATTCTACAATGGCACAACAACATTACCAATATCGGATGAAGACAGAACTCCTAGGAAAAGAATTAGTAAGACATTAAACATGACAACCAACCCAGAGGAAAAGCGTAAGATTATTGGAGACACCTTTGTCAAGGTTTATTTTATCTTCTATCATTTATTTTTAGTCCTTTGTTTATTGCTTGCTTCCACCAGTTTACTGCATGCTTACAGAAAACATTTACCGCTTAAATAATTTTCAAAGGGTACTATTTTGGCAGACATTAAGGGCAGGTTATAGAGAGTTTTTTTTTTTTTAATTTGGCATCTGCATTGGCACTCTGGCTTAAGCAGTGTTTTCAGTTTACTTCTGTTTAATCTTAAGCAGTCATTTTTCCCATCTGTTGCAATACAATAACAGCTAGCATCTTGCTGGTCATACTATTACTTTAGCCCTCCAGATGTGATACAAGAGATATTGGGGATCCTTGGAGTTGAGAATGAAAGGGGTTAAACTTTTTTTTTTTTCTTTTTTACAGTGTTCAATATGTACTTCTGATATTATTGAATGCCTGCAGAGTGGGGATTGAATTGACATAGGTCATTAGACCTGAAAACCCACCAGAGGTTTATTTTTTCTAGTAGTGCTGTTCAATGGAATTTATGCTCTTCTCCATTATCATTCAGCCATATTCCATTTGTAATGAACTTTTATATTGTTATAGAAATTTCAAGATGTTTAATAAAAATAACTATTTTAATGTGTGGTAGCATTGTTTGGGATTTGTGTTATTTGGTTAACCAATTTACTGTTACTGCCAGTCAGCTGTAAATCTGGTTAGAATCTTTATACTCTGAACATAGCACTATGGAAAAATGGATCAAAATGCATTGATTTTTTTTAATAGAAAACAATTTTTTTTTACATTTTGTTGTTTACTTTCACTTTTTAAAGTTTATAGTGACAGGTTGTCCTTGCACAGGTTGCAATAGTCATTGCAGCAGAGCTTATTAAAATTAATTTTATAGGTATTTCTGCTGCTTATGTTAATTACTTTTTGTGTAAAACTGGTATATATTGAAATAAAATTTGAAGATGCCACAAATATGGAAGCTGATCGATTATTGTAAATTTCTTATAGGTTGCTAATGAAGTTACAGGGGAAATGAATTTGAAACCAGAAGAAGTTTATCTTGCTCAGGGAACATTACGGCCTGATTTGATTGAAAGTGCTTCAACAATTGCAAGCTGCAAAGCAGATGTCATAAAAACGCACCACAACGATACAGAGTTAATAAGAAAATTGAGGGATGAGGTAGGTAATCAACCAGGGTATATATGTGTTTCATGTAAAAGTTTCTTTCTGGTAGACTTCTTCAGTTAGATAATATTATTTAGTGTGTAATGCATTTTCCTTCCTTTTTTAGGGTAAAGTAATAGAACCACTGAAAGACTTTCACAAGGATGAAGTGCGAGCTCTGGGAAGACAGCTTGGTCTCCCTGAGGACATAGTTTCAAGACATCCCTTTCCTGGTAAGGCCTGCAAGGAATATTTTGAAGTTTTTTTTAATCACATTAAATTTGTTTTTACTGTGGCATAGGGTTATCACATCCATATACATAATGGATGTGATATCCATGGATGGATGTGATATACAGTACTGTGCAAAAGTTTTAGGCAGGTGTGAAAAAATGCTGTAAACAAAGAATGCTTTCAGAAATATAAAAATTGTTGTTATCAATTTACAAAATGCAAAGTGAGCGAACAAAAGAAAAATCTATATCAAATCAATATTTGGTGTTACTACCTTTTGCCTTCAAACCAGCATCAATTCTTGTAGGTACACTTGCACAAAGTCAGGGATTTTGTAGGATTATAGTCAGGTGTATGATCAACCAATTATACCAAACAGGTGCTAATGATCATCAATGTCACACGTAGGTTGAAACACAGTCATTAACTGAAACAGCTGTGTAGAAGGCTTAAAACTGGGTGAGGAACAGCCAAACTTTGCTACCAAGGTGAGGTTGTGGAAGACAGTTTCATGTCATGGCAAGATTGAGCATAGCAACAAGACACAAGGTAGTTATACTGCATCAGCAAGGTCTCTCCCAGACAAAGATTTCAAAGCAGACTGGGGTTTCAAGATGTGCTGTTCAAGCTCTTTTGAAGAAGCACAAAGAAACGGGCAATGTTGAGGATCGTAGACGCAGCGGTCGGTCAAGGAAACTTAGTGCAGCAGATGAAAGACACATCAAGCTTATTATTACCCTTCGAAATCGGAAGATGTCCAGCAGTGCCATCAGCTCAGAACTGGCAGAAACCAGTGGGACCCAGGTACACCCATCTACTGTCTGGAGAAGTCTGGCCAGAAGTGGTCTTCATGGAAGAGTTGCAGCCAAAAAGCCATACCTCCGACGTGGAAACAAGGCCAAGTGACCCAAGCATGCACAAAAACATAGGAAATGGGGTGCAGAAAAATGGCAGCAGGTGCTCTGGACTGATGAGTCAAAATTTGAAATATTTGGCTGTAGCAGAAGGCAGTTTGTTCGTTGAAGGGCTGGAGAGCGGTACAATGAGTGTCTGCAGGCAACAGTGAAGCATGGTGGAGGTTCCTTGAATGTTTGGGGCTGCATTTCTGCAAATGGAGTTGGAGATTTGGTCTGGATTAATGGTGTTCTCAATGCTGAGAAATACAGGCAGATACTTATCCATCATGCAATACCATCAGGGAGGCGTATGATGGCCCCAAATTTATTCTGCAGCAGGACAACGACCCCAAACATACAGCCGAAGTCATTAAGAACTATCTTCAGCGTAAAGAAGAACAAGAAGTCCTTGAAGTGATGGTATGGCCCCCACAGAGCCCTGATCTCAACATCATCGAGTGTGTCTGGGATTACATGAAGATATAGAAGGATGTGAGGAAGCCTACATCCACAGAAGATCTGTGGGTAGTTCTCCAAGATGTTTGGAACAACCTTCCAGCCGAGTTCCTTCAAAAACTATATGCAAGTGTTCCTAGAGGAATTGATGCTGTTTTGAAGGCAAAGGGTGGTCACACCAAATATTGATTTGATTTAGATTTCTCTTTTGTTCATTCACTGCATTTTGTTGATTTGTTGAAAATAAATGATTAACACTTCCATTTTTTTAAAGCATTCTTTGTTTACAGCATTTTTTCACACCTGCCTAAAACTTTTGCACAGTACTGTATTAACTTCAGATACATTTTAGTCAGGGTTTTACTACTCTAGAATGTACTATTCAACATTATGGGAGCGTCCATCTCTTCTTCATAAATAAAACAGACTTTGCTACTGTAGATTGCTACTATTGTCATCAGTAAAACTTAACACATTTTGTACAGACAGAACTCTTTTTCGATTGCAGGTTGGTCTACTGAGCCTCCCTTTTAATTGTGAGTAGCTGGCATTTGTCTTCATTAGTTAAAGTGCAGATAGTTCTCTATACCAGTAATCTGACATGACAAAGACATTTGACAAGCTTGTATTTGACACATTTAGTGTCATACTTCCTGTTTTATACAGTGCAGTTTCAGTAAATTTACCCCAGAGAAAAATAACCCTAAAAAAAGCTACATGTGTTTGGTAAAACATGTTTGCATGGTTGCTTTTCTGTTGGTGTTGCTAGAGGCTATAATGGTGTCATACCCATTCTATTCATCCATTATTAATCAAGCTTAAACCAACTCTGTGTTACTGAAGGCCAGAACATATTTTGAAAAGCTATCATCATGATGTAAGACTCAAAAGATAAGTCTGTTGATAATGTCAAATGGCTGGGAGAACAGAAAAACACAAACTCCGGTTAAGGTGAAAAAAGAAAATCAAATCTGCAAGGGTTCAAAGGCCAAATGGCCACCCATCCCCATTCTACTTAACACAGATTTGAATTATTCCTCATTGTTTCCAGGCTTTGTCAGAGAGGAGGTCAGTGTGCCTTGATCAGATGGTGATACCAGGAAACCCCACCACAGAAGAACCAGAAAAGATGGCAGAGAAAAGAAGAGATTAATAAAATGTCTATGCCTATATAGTCTATTAACAGTACATGTAGTACTGTACATAGCTACAAAAAAGGCAGATTAATTTTTTTTTAAATTTTCCATAATATAAGCCTGGCATATCCCTGTTGCATAATAGCAGAAGGTCACCACACCACTACTTTTAAGCTTGGGTCTTGGAATTATAAGCGGACCACCATTAGAAGATCTAAGGTTATGACCGGGACTGTAGGGGGACAGGCATTCCAAAATATAAGAAGGGGCAAGATTATTTAAGGCTTTATACACCTTATATTAATATTTTAAAGTCCATTCTAAATTACATTGATAACCAATGTAATAACACTAAAACTGGTGAGATGTGCTTAGATTTTCTAGTTAAGATTCTTGCAGCTACATTCTGCAATAATTGTGATGATTAATGTCTTTCTTAGGGAGTCCTTTTAGGAGTGCATTATAGTAATCTAGCAGACTAAAAACAAAAGCGTGGATTCATTTTTCAACGTTTAGGTCATAGTCCATGATTACCCCTAAATTCTTAACCTACACCTTGACTTTTACTAAGGAATCAAGTTTATTTCTAATACCCTTGCTATTTCCATATTTGCCAATCGCTAAGATTTACATTTTTTCTTTATTTAGTTTGAGAAAGTTACTACTCATCCACAAGGAAATAACTGCTAAGACATTGGATCAGGGAGCCAAGAGCATCAGGCTCTATTGATAAAGTTGTTTTAGCTCACCTTGTGTTTTTAGATAATGTGGCCTAATGGAAGCATATACATTGGGAAAAAAGCACCAGACCCAGAATAGATTGTTGTGGTACACCATATACAATATCAAGGATCTCCTAGGTACAGTCACTATAACTAACAAAGAATATTGTAAATGTTAAAATAAGACTGAAACTAATTTAAGACACTGCCAGAGAGGGCCACCCATTGTCTAAGGTGGTTTATAAGAATACTGTAGTCTGCAGTGTCAAATGCTGAATTCAAGTCTAAGAGAACAAGAGCAGATATATGGCCTTTGTCCATATTTACCTGTGGGTCATTTACTTCTTTAAACAGTGCAGTTTCTGTACTATGATTTGTTCTAAAACCGGACTGAAACTTGGCAAGAATAGAATGTTTATTCAAGTAGTCATCTAACTGCTTATATACTGCCTTTTCTAGAAGCTAGCTTAAAAAGGCAGGTTATAAATTAGCCTAAAGTTATCAAGAGACTTCTTTGAAAAAGCCTGTTGGTCAAGGATGCAAGTGGAGGGTTTCAGCTGAGAAACTAACTGTGCTTATGGGTAGATTTAGTTTGGTGAAAAATTTTAAATTGCTTAAAAGATCATGCTGGGTTTCAGCAGGATTAACTTTGGGGGGTGTATTATATTATTTCTAATACTTTTGTGTTAAAAAAAAAAAAAAAATATGGCAAAATCCTCAAGTTGCATTGGTAGTTTTTAGGAAGCATTACATTGAGTAAGATAGGTTTAGAAGATGACAAATAGTTGAGAATAAAACTCTTGAGTTACCAGCATTATCATTTATTATTTTAGAGCAATAAGACTTCCTCTCAAGGTGGAGTGTGTTATCCTATTCAGTTATTTGTCCTTCAGTATTTCATAGTGGACTGTTAATTTTAGTATTTCTTCATTTACTCTCAGCTCTCTGGCATGGTCTCTTTAAATCAGAAACTCTTTGGATCTTCCAAAGTATTATAGTGCTGGAGGATTTCTTGACAGTTTTTTCAGATCCGCTTTGTCAGAAACAACCCTTACCTTTTATATTTAAAATTTTCCATCTTGCTGGCTTTATTAGGTAAACACTGCATTCACACTGATTGTTTACAATATTAACAAACGTGAAGCTGTAGATGTGTCAAAATGATTTTTAACAATGCGCTTCTTGTTAGTTGTAGAAACCAGTATGTCTACATCAAATAATGTGCAAAAATGGTAAGACATAACGATATCCACTACCCTCCTTACTTCAGTCCATTTGAAATGAATGAATCTAGCATTTGTCCTCCCTTATGTGTGGGCTGGATGACTTGCTAATTAAGATCAAAAGTGTGCAGTAAGTTCATGAATTCTCTTGCTTTCGGGTCACACTGGTAATCCACATGAAAACTGAAATTGCCTACAGTTAGAAACCTTTCATATTTAGTTATTGTAGTACTAAATCTGAGAGTTCCTCATTAAAAGATGTATTTGAAAGGTCTATACAAGAGACAGCAGCACTCCTTGAATAACCACGGTAAGATACTCGAGTAAATACTCCATAAGCTGCCACCTTTTTTCCTTTGGTGAACTGAATGAACAAAATTGTAATTCAGTGGGTTGGTTGTCAACGAATCTGATGTTTCGCCTCTCACAGAAGGTGTTTATGGACAGAAGTCGACCGTAAGTTTTATCTGATCTACACCGTGTTGAAAGTGGACCTGACATAATCATTCTCATAGCCAGGTTCCTCTCCTTCATAGCCTGAATTAGGTATGTGAAGTTCATTTTCAGGAGTTCTGACTGTCAGTATCGAATGTCGTTGACGCCAACATGGATTACATTTGTTCCAGTTGTCCTGCCCTTAGTGGGGCTCTTCTTTCAATATCTTTAACTCATCCACCAGGGAAACACAACATGAACATTGTATGGTCAGATAATCAAAAGTTCAGGTGGCACTTTATCGAGTCTCCTACAACAACCATGTCACCACTGCAGACACAATGAGGGAGTGGAGAGGGTTGAAGCACTTGTGAGTGGCAATGCTAGATTGAGGAAGTCATCTGGAGCAGGAGCAGGTGACTTGGCCTTGCTTGTGAGCAGCACAACACTGAGTAGAGGTAGCCAAGTCAACCCTAGACATCGAAATCTTTAAGAGGTGAGCTTTTTGATCCCTGAGATGCTTTCATCTGGCAAGGAGCTGTTGAATCTGCATCTCTAGGGATTCTAGTTCTTGGGCAATGTGTTGAATCTCACAGTTAGCCATAATCTGAAATGTCATGAAGTTTTTTTTTTTTTTTTTTTCTCCTTTCGGAAAGCAATCTTGGGTGACCCTTTTAAGTTAATTACTGTTACTTTGAAATTTATTATGTTACAGATGTCTCTCTTTTTTTTCTTAAAAATTTGCTCATTGAAATTAAATACATTTAAGTTATACATTTAAGTTATTAGGAAGTTATAAACAAGAAAGTACAAAGTTTCCAATTGATGGAGAACCAAGTTAAGGTATCGGAAGACATTCGTGGTATTACTTGCTTATTGTTGATTTTTGTCAGTAAAGCTATTGAAACTGCTTCTGGACCCACCATGCTATATGAACAAACATGCATCTTTTAGTCGCTTACTACTTTTCTGGCACTGCAGGATGTGTTAATCCAGCCAGAGTAAAAAAAAACACAAAGGGACAGGATATAAAAAGGATTGGGATAGTGAAAGTCCTCAGAATTTTTTAATCCATATTCAATTATGTCTGGGGGAAAAATACATATCTTATAAATAATTAGGATTTTTGCTTTAAAGGAATACTCCAGCCCATAAAGATGATTAATAAATTAAGAAGCTTGATGTTACTTACCCCTTGTAGTTTGTAGTGATGGCCATGAAAAGTTTTTAATCTCATCTATTCATGCTGAACAAAACAAAACATGTGCATATTTTGCTAAAATGTTGTTAAATAGATAATTTTTCCAAAATCTGCACACATTATTAACAGGTAACACAAGTCATGCAAGATTTCCTTTTTGGACTGAACATCTGCACCTCATTCTTTGGTCAATACTGTATATTGAAGATCGTGTTATCTTCAAAATATAAGTGCAAAAAGTAACATATAAAAATATTTTTGGATTTGACTATTATTTCAAGTGGTAGCTTCACTGTAGCTTAACACTTTGTAATTATTATTATTATTTTGTAATAAAGATGTTTATAATTTAATTTGTTATGAAACATTATGTGTTAGAAGGTTACACTCTTAACAGAATGCAGAGTTTGATGTTTCATGAACTATCCATGTGCTACTATACTTTTGCAAACTAGGGTTTAAATGAGCTTTTTTTTTTTTTTGCTTTTTGACTTAACTGTAATAATGTCTTATCCTTTATTGTCTGATATTGTTGTTTGTGCAGGTCCAGGTTTGGCTATTCGTGTTATTTGTGCTGATGAACCATATATTTGTAAAGATTTTGCAGAGACTAACAACATTTTGAAAATTGTGGCTGACTTTTCAGCCAGTGTAAAAAAGGTAAATTTTGATGTCCTTGTATTGTTAATGATTTTTAAATATTTTAATTTGTGCACATAAGTTAGTATTTTTATATGTTTATGGGGTACATTTGAGTGTAACTTTAGATATTGAAGATAAATACTGCTGGGTGGGTCATGAAATGCATATTTGGATTTTTGTGTCACTATTTTGTTGTTTGTGTGTTTCCGGAGAGAAGATATGATGTATTCTTTGGAACAGCCTGTTTTTTGAGTATAAAACTATATATGTTAATACAGGCTCCTCAAAGTTGACACGTGAGAGATTTGTCGAAAAATACCCCAATTCAAGTGCTTTTGTAAAAGTCTAATTCTTAATTTGGTGAAAAAGTGTTGTACTACTGGTTCATTAAGCATTGGTCATAAAATAGAAAAACCCTACTGACTGTTCCTGAGAGGTTGTCTACAATATTGTAGTGTAGGAAAGGAAAATGAAATTTAACTTGTCTAGCCAGGGAGAGTAATTATAATGTAGGAAAGAAGGAGAGATTTAACTCTGTTAATTATCCATCTTGCTTTTGGCGATTTTGGTAATTGACTAAATAATTCGGTAAGTCTTCTACTTTATTTTTCTTAATTGTACAAGGTGGGTCTCCAGCCTTTAGACTTGTATCAACGTGACAGTTTTCATATTTTTGGCTCAGTGCACCACCACAATAGATTTAAAACAAAGCAGTCCTGATGTGATTGAAGTATAGACTTTCAGCTTTAGTCCTATGGGTGGTAATTTCAGCAACAATTGAAAATTAAAATTAAAATGCAATCTCTATTGCAATTTCATTTAAGTCTGCTTGCAAGAATGCTGCAAAATGAAAATTAAATAACCCCATCTGCAATTTCCATTTCTGCCTGGACCGCAATAAAGCTCTTATAATGAAAAGTAAAATGCATTTCCACGTTGCATTTTCATTTTCAAGTTCTCAACGTGCAAATAGCGAGGGTCAATGAGTGGGGCTTTGTGCCTCGATTTCCCACAATTCTTTGTCCTTCGTAGCTGTAGAGCCACTTCAATTGATAGAATACTTGTCACTTCGATTGTGTTTAATTTATGTGATTTTAATCTTTTCCCCCTGTACTGCAAGCTTCACAGAGAAACTATCTCACAAAATCCATAAAACTACCTCCACTATGTTTCACGGATGATGTGTATTCACTGGATCATAAGGCACTTCTTCTCTTCCCCATGCTCTTCTATTTCCAACATTCTGGTATATATTGATATTAGTTTCATTTATCCAAATAAAAATTGTTTCAGAACAGGACAGGCTTTTAAAGAATGTTTTCTGGCAAAGTCTAATCTGTCCTTCCTATGCTTGAGGTTTACCAGTGATTTGCACCTTGTGGTTAAACCCTCTGTATCTACTTTTATGACGTCTTCTCTTGATTGGAGACTTTGGCAGTGTACATTCCCGTAGAGTGTTCTTGGTTTGGCTAAATGCTGTGAAGGGGTTATTTTTCATCAATTCTATAGTCATTCAACACAGTTGTCTGGTGTTGCTGAGTTCATTGATGTGTTCTCTTTTTTAAGAATATCCAGTTGGTTAATTTGATGACTCCTCATGATTATGCTGTCCCTCTAAAGAGTTTGCCTAATGACAGACTGTTTTTACTTGCATGGACAGCTCTTTGTACCTTATTGCTAGTTCACAGTGACAGGTTCCAAATGCAAATTCCACACTTGGAATCAATGCCATACCTTTTACCTGCCTAACAGTTAATGAAATAATGAGGGAACTACTCACACCTGGCTTTGGAACATCTTGTCAGTAAATTGTCCAAATTCTTTTGAGCCGTTTGAATGTGGGATGGGGGGCTATGCAGAAAAATAGTTGTCATTCCTAAATGGCTCATATAATATTTTTCGTGAACTCATTAGTTGAAAGTCTGCACTTCAATCACATAATTACTGCTTTATATCAAGTCTGTTGTGGTTGCCTACAAAACCAAAATTGTGGAAATTGTGGTGTTGTCTAAATACCTATGGACTTGACTGTGTGTGTGTATATATATATGGAGATAGACAGAGATACAGAGAGAGATGGATAGGATGCAGACAGACTAGAGAGAAAAAAAGTGACACAGAGAGGCTGACTGTTTACTAGTTATTTAGAGTTTTGATTTACCTTGGCACAGATAAAAACTTTTACAGTACCAAGTCTTTAACACTAGAATCCCTGAAGCTTTCAAAAATATTTGTAATGCCGGGCCGCCTTAAATTCTGTCGCACCACCTCATCTTTTGTAAAAAAAAAAAAAAAATGTGCCAATCAGCACTGGCAGCATGCTATCCCCCCTCCCCCACACCACCGAGGCTACTGAGGTCCTGTCAGGCACAAAATTCTTACAGCTGAAGTCTAGGTTAGGTGTCTGGAATTCTATAGGGTAAATAATGTGTCATTATTTGGAATACATACATTTCATGTGTGTTCCGTGTATCTGTGTAAATGTAGGATGACAGAAAATGCGAGGCAAGAAATGTTGAACACTAAAAAACAGCTAAAAAACTTTTTTCATGTTATAGAAGTAATGATAAAATGCTGACGTGAAGTGTACAATGTGTGAAGACTGAAGTTCAAATATCAAATTAACACTTTCACAAAACGTATGACAAAACAAGTGTGCTTTTATTCAAGAATATAACCGAAGAAAAATAAATTCTTCAATTTACATGTTAACATGTCAATATGTAAAAACCAAAGCCCAAACTATAAATCAATAAGAAGTAGACATGTCCGCTTGTGTGGTGCAGAGGTAAGGACTATCTTATAATCAAGAGGTTGCGGGTTTGAGCCTGGGTCCATCTTGCATTTACTGTTTTGAATAGTGAGCTGCTGTTATTGTTACTATTATATAGGGTGGTGCAGATCTAACTATGCAACTTTTAATGCAATACAATAATTGCATAATTAGATCTGGACCACCCTGTATAATAAAAACATGTATTTGATTTTAGTCTGCTGTAAATTTATGGTACTTGTAAAAGTTAATGTTGAAGGGTTAAAAGCAGACACAAACGCAGCTCAATTATTTCTTCTTGTTGTCTTATTAAGCACACAGACACTGCAGTGCCTATGGTGGATGTTACTTTTCGTCAAACATGAACATTCACAACAACGATTTTTTTTATCCAAGAATAAAACTGAGTAAAAAAATCATTCAGATTCAGTTTTATTCAAGAATCCAAGAATAAAACTGAATAAAAAAATTGTTCAAATGACATGTTGATATGAATGTCTGTGTGAGGGGAAAAGTAACATCTTTTACAAGTACCTTATATTTACACAGGATGTTACAGACTCTCATCAAATATATGTTTTTATTATGTAATAATAATAGCAGCCCACTACTCAAATGTAGAGACAAAGTGGAATTCAAACCTGTTACCTCAGCATTGCTTAAACGGTTGCATATCCACTGCGCCATCTGTGCAGATCCGTGACGGAACAGCGCTATCACTGTGACAACTGGTTGAAAAATGAAACTCGCAAACACACACATATACGAACGTCATTTACTTTGTACTAACTGATAGCTGGGCTTCAGCGACATGTAAATTGAAAAATTTGTTTTTCTTCGGTTTTATTCTTGTATTAAAGCATACTTGTTTTGTTACACCTTTTGTGAAAGTGTTTCTTGGATATTTGGGCTTCAGTCTTCATACATCCTACACTTAACGTCAAAATTATATTATTACTATAACATGAAAACATTTTTCGTTTTAGCCATGTGTTCAGCATTTCTTGCATCTCATTTCCTTTGTCATTCACTATTTACACAGATCATTGTAGACACAGAACACACATAAAATGTATGTATTTCAAATCACATTATTTCATTACCTATATAATTCCTTACCAAATGCATTGCCAGATAAACAGTTTAACACAGACTTGAGCTATGAGGATTGCAGCAGGGCGATGCCTTCATCTAACCGAATTGGGGGTTGAGGGGTATAGCAGGCTGTGTTTTGCTAAAACACACATTTGCAAAACAAAAGTGGGCTATTAATGCAGTGATAAGGAGCTATGAGTTTCTTGGCGTATGTCAGGAAAATTTAAGGAGGTCAGGGACAATGAAAATATCGTAAGCTTCAGGGATCCTAGTGTTAAAGATGATATCCGATGTTGTGTGGAACTGTTGCTTTATTGCTGCTCTTGGTTAAAGTGGAGGATTCTTCTTGCATTGGTATTGCACTGTTTCTGTTTGCTGCATGATCCATTGTTTGTGGTGTTCTGTGATGCTGCCTACTCGGCTTGCTTTCTGTTGTTAGGCCCTTTGCTGTGTCATCTGCAACTTTATAGGGAACAGAAATACTCGTACTGGCATACGATTTTAGATGCTGAAGCTCCTTCCTTGACATAATGGCTACTTTTTAGCCTTTTCAGACTACTGAAAGAGATGAGGAAACACATCAATTTCAGCTCCATAAAAAGTGAGAGAGTGGCTCATCAGTTTTTAGTTTTATAGACACTTTAGTAGGTCATTTTAGAAAGTGTGAAATCAATGTGCTTACCTGAGTGTTTACTCTGAATTCTCCTGAGAGATCAGTGTGTCCAGAGAGTATCCTCAGATGGGATGAGTGTAAGTAGTTTATGAAGAAAGCTGTAACCTCTCATTATTAGATTAAAGTTGCTTCCATTTACAAAATTGGGGCCTGCTCACAGGAGAAATACTCTGTCCATTTTAGATGTCATCCCTTGAATTATAGGTCTTTGTTCTTTCTTGAGTCCATTTCACACCTTCCAACTCAAGTTTGTAGAGGTGCTGCTGGAAAGATGCCAGTTAACTAATGTACTCCTTTGTTATCAGATTAAGTACAGGCACATCCTGGCACAAGCTGGAGTTCAGGCACTTAGTTTGGAATGTAAATGAGGGAAGGTGCATCTGGATGTCTGTTAAATCTGCTGCTTTAACACTTTGATCACAAGGTACAAGTTAAGTCGTATCTCATTGAACCTGTCAAAATGCATCATGAAAGAAAAGGTGTGTCTCAGTATACCAACACTATAGACTTAAATCAGATTAATGTTGAGCTTTGCTGCCGTGTCTGTTATGTACGTAATGCTGCCATTTAGTGATTGCCATATAATGTTTTTTTTTTGTTTTTTTTTTGTGGAAAAAGCTTGTGGAAAATAGCATCTATTTCAGGAAATAACCTCTCTCTATGTTCAGTGTTTTTTAAAAGGCCAATACCAATCACTGATTTCAGCCAATTAGTTTTTTTTTTTTTATCCCTTTAAAAAACTTTTTACACTAATATCCTGCATAATCCTATGCATAGAAGCCTTATGTCCCATGTTAAAGTTAACTTCGGTATTTTTATAATTAATCTACAGACCACAAATTTTAATTAACTATTCTTTTTTTATTAACTCTTTGAAATTCTTCTTATTCAGTGACCATAAAAATACTAAAATAAAATTTCCTTAAAATACATACTGTAACTAATTAAATATGTATAAAATATTTCTGTAATTCATATGGCATAAAAGAAAATGGTTCTCATAATTGTAAGACAACCCATTGTTTCATTTCTTCTGTAATGTACCTTTCTGAAATAAACGTTAATTTAAAAAAAAAAAAACAGCTTTCACCATTTTCCTAACCAAAAAGCTGTATATATCCTCTCACAAGCAATTCAATGATGTTGGCAATTAAAAACTACTTAAATTTGATTTGAAACATGCATTTGGAGGTTTTAATCAGTAAATGCCCTATAGCTTTTTTGTTGTTAAAATATACATTTATACAAGTGTATGTAGTCCCCACCCTCTTCAGTGTACTAGGTAGACATTCATAATTCTTAATGTGTAAATATAGATATGAATTACCTTTTTAATTGTACAGTACTACTTTCTTACCAAATGTATACTGTACAACATGCACAAACAAACACAGTACAAATCTATTAAAAAGCCACAAATCTTATCAAGATGTTTATCAAGAAGATATAAGGCTAACATGCTTAACCGATTTATAAGTAAAAAAGCAATTTTTGCTGTTAAGCTAGCATACCTATTGTTTACTATGCAGCAATTTCAAATTCTTCTTTATCTTTTTCAAATTGAAAATTAAAGCTTCGATTACTTAACACGAGCTCGCTGTCCAAACTTGGACAATACGGTGTCTGTCTTAGTTAAAGGACAAGGTCTGAATTCTGAATTTATTAAATTAGCTTTTCTTTTTGGCTAATTGTACAGGGCAACTTCTTCTTTTTCCCCCCAATGTATTACTCCACTTCCTTTAATGTAAAGGCCAATATTACAATCTTCTCTTGCTGTCTGGTAGAGGAACATTGTTTGACATGTTTCTCTTTCTTTACACTACATGAAGTTCACTGGAAAAAAAGCATGCTGTAAAATATATTAATCCCACTGTAAAACATCCTTTCTGAAAAGAGCTTTTTTTATGGGCAATTTACCAATTACCAATAGGCTTTTTGTAGCGAAAATCATCCAATTTAGGTCAGCAGATGATCGAATGGAGCATCAATAGGACCTGGTTTTGCTAAATTTCTAAAATATAAAGTAGAGATTAGACATTTTGTGTGTATGGATATGATGGGGGCACAGGTACCTTTTTAGCTCTGTGTAAAATATATGTCCCAGTTTGAGTTGTGTGTTGAATTCACTTATGTAGCAGTCTTTCAAGCAAGAACAGCTTCTGATGTTGGACTTTCAAATATGCATAGGCATATGTTGCTCTGTTACATTTCTTCCACATGATCTACTCCTATCTGGACAGAGCAAGCACTATGATAAGAATCCTGTTCTTTGTTGTTGAAGAATGCAGTGGTGGATGCTCTGTAATCTTGTAGATTATGGACTAATTAACTGACGGTTCAAGATTTTCCCGAAAGCGTGTTCATCTACGTAGGGACAACTCAGGGAGCTGCCCCTATCTGTCTTACTGTTTCACACTTTACATAATTGATTTTAAGTATGAATTCATATTATGTCATCTACAGGAATTCAGATGACCTACCGATTGCAGGCTGTTTTGAAAGTGTAGATAAGGAGTAGTATGGAAAGGTGGCTGAGGACTTTAAGATGCAGGGACAGCCACTTGCAACTGATCATTACCAAGAAAAAGGAACTGGTGATGGACCTTCGGTATAGATTGATTAACCTCTTTATTGGAGTGAAGACTACTGGGAATATTAAATTAGTCTTTAGTGGCTAGTGCCCTGCTGGGGAATTAATCTGCTGTACCAGGGTATACCATCCATCCTGAATAAACTGATTAAGATGTCTAGCTGTAACCCTGGACTCACTAAAGACCGTGGCAGAACGGAGGGTAATTACAAACGTGACAGCCATCTTCACTAATGCCCTCCATTCATTCTTTCCGTGATATGCTGGAACACAGTTAAGCACTGGCTCATCTTGCCATTGTTTGTTAGGATGCATTAGTTATTTTTTTATTATTTTTTTTTCTCCTCTCCATTTATTGCCATTGGGTGCCATACTACAGTATGTACTTTGAATATATGGAGAGTATACCATTTTGTGTCTTCTGCTTGTGTATTGGTCTGTACTCATATTTTTATTAAGTGCTCTTTATTTTTTTTAAATGCTGCTTTGGGCATTTTACTTTCCCTTTCCCATTAAATAAAATGTTATGTATGACCATGTTAAAGACTGCTATAAGAATCTTTCTTTCTCAAAATATAATTATACTTTTATATGGCTGTTGTTATAATGTCTGATGAAAACATAAAAATGTAGACACTATTTTATTGTATATTATTAAACCCCAATGCTGTTGTCTTCTGCAATTTTTAATAGCTTTTCTAGTGTCATAGATGCAGCTGCGATTCTACAGTGAATTTAAGATGGCCTAATTTTAATTTTGTCATGCATGACAAATGTACATAAATTGATGAATCATTTACATTTGGGTCATTTCAGGTCGAATCAACCAGTGGCCGATGCACTTTGGTCTCGGAGAATTACCAGGTTGTACCTATATTAGTCTGGAGACCCCATGTAATTTTTTTTTTTTTGGTGTAAGATCAATACTTTCCAAGATACAGCCAGTTTATCATGGGGGGAGGAAGTGATTTTATCCGGCCTCATTTTCATCAAATTTCACAAGTCCATAGCTCAAGAACTAAACCACCAAGCACACTGAAATTTTTCATACTTGGTATATTAATTGATATAGTATGTGATAAAATTAAAACCTTTGGTCCAGATGGCCCTGCATGATTAAAGCAGTCCCTTGAATTTGACCAAAATTTAGAGTTTTTGGCCTAGCTATGCGTACACCTCAGGAACAAATTTGTAAACAGCACAGACTTGATTTTTTTTCTTATTCTGAAAAAGCAATAAACAGAAAAGTAACTGTATCAGGGTTTTGACAGCAGACCTCTCATTTCCAACAAATCCATTTTGTGTTTCATTTTCAGAACATCATAATGGGTTGTAGGAATGTGCAGGTAATTTTTAAAATAATTTTTGTTTATTCTACATTGTCCCTTCTTTCTCAAAACACAAACCTTTTTTTATGCAAATCTTCAAATGCAAATGTTTATTTTCTGTCCTAAACATAGGCTAAATGCACCATGTTTCAATAATGGTAATTATTGAGTTTTCAATCAGTAAGTTTAAAAAAAAAAAAAAAAGTAAAACTTTTTTTTCAATATCAAATCACGATGTCCTGTCTCATGTTGCTGAACAGAGAATGCGATTCTCCATGGTTAAAAGAGTACATGGTACTTGAGAATACCACTGTTCCATCCCTGTAGAAGATGGCCAACTCAAAGTCAGCTGGGTGTCTGGTGTAGACAGTCAATTGACTGTACGAATATTCACCACTGAAGCAGCTGCTGAAATCCTGCACTCTCACGATCACACTCCTGATGGATCAGATGCATCCCCCACATTAGACCAGTGTCCTATTGGAGGCTATGTTGGGTGCATGTATGATGAAAATTGTTGGTTTTATGTGATTCGTGGCAGGAGTGACATGGAATCAGACATCCTGATCTGCTTCATGCATCCAAACTATCCTGCACAGTCTTTCCATTGACCACCAAGAGTCGATATTTGTTGGATCCCTTTACAGTGTGTTATTGTACTGCTTACTGCATCTTCAACAGACAGTAGGTGGCAGTACAGATCTCAAAGGCAAAGATGCCCTACACTGTGCATTTTGCTTGAAACAGAAATGAAATGGGTCACATCCCTGCTACTGCAATACCAAGATGTTAACATTTCATTATAATTAGTGTTTAATGTAAAATCAAGCCGCTATTGTTCATATGTTGTGCTTAATGTGCCTTTGGTGATTTATTTTTTCCATTAATCCTATACCCAAGTTAGAGGTGAAGAACTTGATGATTATCATTACTGACAAATGGAGAATTTAACCAGTGTTTAGAAAAGTAAGACTTGTTTCTTGAGAAAGAAGGAACCATGTAGGATACAGGAAAACAAATATTTTTAAATTGTCTGGACATTCCCACAGTGCATTAGCTGGTTTGAAAATTAGACCCCAAATTATTTTTTCACATTTGAGATGTCTGCTGGTCAAACCCTAATGCAGTTTCTTGTTTGTTTATAACCTTTTGAAAAGCCTTGTGTAGGTATCTAAACATGGAAAAAAGTCTAGTAGGCTATATCAGTTAGAAGCATGCTTTCTGAAAGCCTAAATATGACAAATACACATTTTTGAAGGTCTGCTCTTACCAGGTGGTGTCATAAATATTTTTAATTTGTCACATACTACAGTAATCCCTCCTCCATCGCGGGGGTTGCGTTCCAGAGCCACCCGCGAAATAAGAAAATCCGCGAAGTAGAAATCATATGTTTATATGGTTATTTTTATATTGTCATGCTTGGGTCACAGATTTGCGCAGAAACACAGGAGGTTGTAGAGAGACAGGAACGTTATTCAAACACTGCAAACAAACATTTGTCTCTTTTTCAAAAGTTTAAACTGTGCTCCATGACAAGACAGAGATGACAGTTCCGTCTCACAATTAAAAGAATGCAAACATATCTACCTCTTCAAAGGAGTGCGTGTCAGGAGCAGTGACTGTCACAGAGATAGCCCTATTGATTTGTTTGCATTTCTCTCTGTTTAGCTTTTAAGTATGCGAAGCACCGCGGCACAAAGCTGTTGAAAGCGGCAGCTCGCACCCCCTCCGTCAGGAGCAGATAAGTGAGACAGAGTTTGTTTTTCAAGCACAAATCAATATGTGCCCTTCGAGCTTTTAAGTATGCGAAGCACTGTGCAGCATGTCCTTTCAGAAAGCAGCTGCACAAAAGATAGCAACTTGAAGATAATCTTTCAGCATTTTTAGAGCGACCGTATAGTCTAGGTGTGCGAACAGCCCCCCTGCTCACACCCCCTACGTCAGGATCAGAGAAAGTCAGCGCAAGAGAGAGAGAGAGAAAGTAAGTTGGGTAGCTTCTCAGCCATCTGCCAATAGCGTCCCTTGTATGAAATCAACTGGGCAAACCAACTGAGGAAGCATGTACCAGAAATTAAAAGACCCATTGTCCGCAGAAACCCGCGAAGCAGCGAAAAATCCGCGATATATATTTAAATATGCTTACATATAAAATCCGCGATGGAGTGAAGCCGCGAAAGGCGAAGCGCGATATAGCGAGGGATTACTGTATTCCTATAAAGGTACCAGTATGCAAAATATATGCATGTTAGGTGGTTTAGTTCTTGAGACATGGTCTTGTGAAATTGATGAAAAAATAAAGCCATATCAAATTTGACATGCCTCTCCCTTCACAGAATTGGCTGTATCTTGGAAAGTATTGATCTTACATCAAGCTAAGTTTTAATTTGGATAAAATGGGTACACCTGGTTATTTTTTCAGAATTTTTTTTGAGACTGAAGTGCGTGGGATTTCTGGAAAATTGGTTTATTTGACATGGAATGACCCATTCCTACTAGTTGCCAGTTTAGGGTTTCATGTTTCCCATATGTTTGCCTTAAAGTAAGAACTTTTAAAATGTGTGTATGGGTATGTATGTGTATATATGTATATATATATATATATGTGTGTGTGTGTGTGTGTGTGTGTGTATGTGTATGTGTATATATATATTTTATATATATATATATATATATATATATATATATATATGTGTGTGTGTGTGTATTGTCTCATCAATATAACTCATATTTCCATTTCTTTATGTAATGATTTGTCGTGTTTTCTGTCTCTTCTGCAGCCACATACCCTTTTGCAAAGGGTAAAATCTTGTGTATCTGATGAAGAGCAAGACAAATTAATGCATATCACAAGTCTACATTCACTTAATGCCTTCTTACTGCCAATCAAAACTGTGGGAGTTCAGGTGACACATTTGCATTTTAATATTTTTCCAAACAGATAATTTAACATAAATTTTTTTATATGTTACTTAACCAATGTAGTTTGTAGTGATAGCTTGAAAATTTTTCATTTCATGTTTTCAAGGGAAATGGAAATAAACTTTCTGGTAGAATGGGCATTTTTGGAGGCCAAAGCTGGACCACAGCAAACAATGTCAAATCTGCTCATGAAAAAAAATGTGTTGGGTGCAGAAGGTCAACAGATCACTGTGTTTAATTAAAATCTTACTTGATTTGAGAAGCAAGCAGTGCTTAAACTGAAAGATTCAGATATTTGTTCTGAAAACAGCTTGTTAATGTTCTCACTGCTGATGTTGTGTTTCTTGCATGTGAAAGTAGATATTAGTGCCCGCCGTTTTGAAAAGCAAATTTGCATGTCTTTGAACTGTAAATACCTTTTTTTATTATTATGAAACATTCAAAACTTAAAATATTGGTTTAAGTGACAGCATTATTACAAAAGGCCTTAAATCACTGGTTGATTTATTTATTTTTTCTTAAAAATAAACTACAAAAACAAAAATTGTTTTAATATCTTCCATTTTAGGGAGACTGTCGTTCATACAGTTATGTGTGTGGTGTATCTAGTAAAGATGCCCCTGACTGGGATTCCCTGATGTTCTTAGCCAGGCTTATTCCTCGCATGTGTCACACCATTAACAGGTAAGCAGTTTATTTTAAGGCAAAGTTGGTGCATGATATATTTTATAAGTACAATGTACTGTCTACTTGCCGCTTTGTTTGTTGTATTTAAATTGTGTGTGATAGTTGGTTCTTTTTAGAACTGTATATTTTTAGAACTGTATAAATGTCATTTTTTTTTCTTGTACACTTAATTAAAGACTAAAATATGCACATAATTTATAACACCGATCAGCCACAACATTAAAACCACTGACAGGTGAAGTGAATAACATTGATTATCTCATTACAGTGACACCTTTCAAGGTGTAGGATATATTAAGCAGCAAGTGAACAATCACTGATGGGTGATGTTTTGGAAGCAGTAGAAAAGGGCTAGCATATGGATCTGTGCAACTTTTATATGGGCCAAGTTAAGATAGCTAGATGACTGGGTCAGATCATCTCCAAAATGGCAGATCTTGTTCCCTGTATGTGACAAGGTCATGAGCCTCCAAGACTAATTGATACATAAGGGAAATGAAGGCTAGCCTGTCTGGTCTGATCCAACAGAAGAGCTGCTGTACCACAAAATGCTGAAAAATGTAATGCTGGCCATGATAAAAAAGGTGTTAGAACACACAGTACATAGCAACTTACTGTGTATGGGGCTGTGTACCCATAGACCACTCCAAGTGCCCATGCTGACCTCTGTTCACCACAAGAAGTGATTACAATGGGCTTGTGAGTATCAGAGCTGAACCATGGAGGAAGGTGGTATAGTCTGAAGAATCACATTATCTTTTAAACTATGTGGACGGTCAGGTGCGTGTGCATCTTTTACCTGGGGAAGAGATGGTAGCAGGAGGCACTATGGGAAGATCGCAAGCTGGCAGCGGCAGTGTGATTCTTTGGACAACGTATTGCTGGGAAACCTGGGGTTCTGGCATTTATATGTATGTTACTCCAACATTACAGCCAACCTAAAGGTTACTGCAGACCACGTACACCCCTTCATGGCAAAAATATTCACTGATGGCAGTAGCATCTTTCATCAGGATATTGCGCCCTTCTGAACTGCAAAAATTGTTCAGGAATGCTGTAGGCTTGGTGTTCTAATTTCCCAGATCTCAATCTGATCTAGTATCTGTGGGACATGCTGGATAAACAAGTTGATCCATGGAGGCCCCACATCACATCTTACAGGACTTATTGTATCTGGCACCAAGGCATTAGCTGCAGATCCAATAAGACGCCTTCAGAAGTTTCATGTCCATGCCTCAATGGGTCAGAGCTGCTTTGGTGGCACTAGGGAGACCTACACAGTGCTAGGTAAGTGGTTTTAATGTTGTGCCTGATCGGTGTAATATATTCTTAGAATCTGTTACACAGTAATAACAAACTATGCTTAAATCTAATCACAATTATAACATTTCTTGTATAAGAGAATTTTCAAACCTAATTTATAACACAAATTAAGGTTATATCAGCAAAGGTTTTTATAATGATAGTGTTATGATTAATTTAAGAATGGACTTGTAAGTGGTTTGCAGAAAATGCTATTTTATAGCATTTAACACTTAACGATTACTCAATTTCCATGGTGTGTCTTGTGCATGAGTAATTAAAAAAAAATACTGAAAAAGTGGAAAAGGCAGAGAAGGCAAAAGAGTCGAACCACGATGATACAGGTGCAATCTCCAAAAACAATTATCACATTTTATAAGACAAGGACAACATTTTTGAGCGAGTAAACTCACTGAGACTTGCTGATACCAATCATTCTATAAGTACATGGGGAGAACATGGAAACTCCATGATGAACCTGGTTACTGTGAGGTAGGAGTGACAGCTGTGTGCCACCATTCCCCCTATACTAAAACATCCATACTAAACTTTCTAAATTCAAGGTAAATGTATGTATATAATGTCTGTTTAGTATTGTTACTTGATAGCACACTACATGTGTGCTTTGTCTTTATCTTGGTAGACCACTGAAGCACATGATGATACATGATAGTACTTAATGGCAGCGGGCAATAATTTTGGAAAATAATGAAATGAGCTTCTGTATATTGAAAGACTGAGCAACCAAAACTGTGACTTTTATCAGTGACTATTATCTAGTTGTTTACAGAACTGAGACGGCAATTCACATCTGGGTATCAGCTTTGAATAACATCAGAAACCTTGTTTGAAGATGACTTTTAAGGAAAAACGCATTGTCTGTGTAATCTCAAGATGTTGATCAATACTTAACAGTTCTGCTCTGAAAAAATGGATATATGCAGTGAATTTTATTGCTTTTGTTTTCATATCAGGATTCCAGGACGCTTCATCTCCATTATAGAGTAAAAGCAATGTTTATTTTAAAATAATGCTTCACTTTAGGACACAATTTTAAGAGGCAAATGTAATATATACCTTGATTGTGAAGAAGTAACTTAGACTTGGAAAATACAGAACTTATCCATCTAAACCCCATAACATATAGTAGTAAAAAATGCTAGTGTCACAGGATTAATACCAAAATATATTTTCTTCAAATGTACAGTAGGTCTGTTGACGAGAGATTCATATCTCACAATTACAATGTTATCTAAGATGATATGTTCCAAATCCACTGTAATCATATGAGCTCACATTGATGGACTCAGATTTTCCATGCACGTAATTTTATAAGTGAAAGAGATCCCTCCTGGTTTTGTCCTTATATAACTGAGCAGTATTTTCAGTATTAATAATAAATATGAGGAAAAGGACCATCATTGTTGTGCAGTATACATCATGCTGAGAAATGGCCAGTAATTTTTTGTGTGTCTGTTTTCATTGAAAATTTTTTTTTCATTGAAATGCTTTTAGAATTTCAGCTTTTTTTCCCCCCGATCCTTCAAGTTGTGAACAACTTGTCCTTTTGTGAGAATGTAGGAAAACACAATTTAGGAAAATAGTCCTGCAACTTTGATCACTTTTGTAATGACACACATACACTCCCATTTGTTTTTCTTGAAGGAACCAGGGAGTATTTTTTCAGCTTAGAGAATAAGCCTTGCTTAAATTGAGAGGATGTGCTTATCTGAGCCAGTTTCAGTTCAGTGAGGATTAGGGCAAGTCACGTTTAGTAACTGAGGCAACTAAGTGTCATGTCTTAGCCTGGTCCATACTGGGCTAAAGATGAAGTTTAGCAGAGTGTTATAAATTGAGAATTAATGAAATTCCCATTCAATGAGAAACAAAACCTCAAAGAGAGGTTCCGGGTTTCTTTTTTTTTTTTTTTTAATAGCATGTCTAATATTGCACAATTTATCTTGTGTTAATTACAAAAGGATAAAGCATTATAACCCAGACTATAATAATAAACCTAAAACATTTAAATTACTGGTTGCCACCTTTTTCAGTGACAGGATTTTTTTAACCTATCTAATGTCGCTGCATTCTTTGTTCTACCATCATTTAAATAAATCTGATTTATCCATATTACTAACCGAGAATGGTAAACCGGATGGCATGGACGCAGGTACACGGCGATGGGACCATGAGACATACTGCGCAGGCGCGTACAGCGCGCTTCTCATAAACCGCAAGCGAAGTCGTATCCACCGCGAACGAAGGAGACACGGCCCAAAAACGAAAGAGCTCAACTGACGTGAATGAGAAATAAAGCAACAACGCGCCCATAGCTAACGACTACCGACACAGCTACACAAAAAAGAGGATTATGCGCTGCAGCCCAGATTCAAACTGAAGAGGCTACAGAGGCCCCACAGGTCCACAAAGATAGTACAGAAGGCGTGGGAAAGTACGAAAGGCAAAGGCGCCTACACAGCATAGTGAAACCCGACATAGTACCGAAGGCGCAGGCGTCACCGCCATATTGTGAGTGGCACTACTGCGGAGTGAAGTTAGGAATAATGTGCTGCTTGGGATTGGGGGATTGTACAAACCGCTGAACGCTTTACACCAAATTCAAACACAATACAGCTCAACAATACAAACACGAGCCCACCTGGATAAGATCAATGAACGCAGGCGCCTACAACGCGCATCTGAAACTGCAGAAGCAAAGCAGGCACGGGTTCAAAACGAACGAGCTTGACTGACGGATATACAAACACGTGCCCGCCTGGATAAAATCAATGAACGCAGGCACCTACAACACGCGTCTGAAATGCCGCGGGCAAAGCGGGCACGGCTCCAAAACGAACGAGCTCGACTAATGTATTTTAGGATACCCAACGCCAGGGGTAGGCGAGCGAAGCGAGCAGGGGGCGGAGCCCCCTTGTTATTATATATTATACAGTGTGTGTGTGTGTGTGTGTGTGTGTGTGTGTGTATATATATATATACTAGCAAAATACCCGCGCTTCGCAGCGGAGAAGTAGTGTGTTAAAGAGGTTATGAAAAAGTAAAGGAAACATTTTAAAAATAACGTAACATGATTGTCAATGTAATTGTGTTGTCATTGTTATGAGTGTTGCTGTCATATATATATACATATACACACACATATACACACATATACAGATATATTATATATACATATACACATATATTTTTTATATATATATTTTTTATATATATATATATACACACACACACATACATACATACATACATACATACATACATACATACATACATATACACATAGATGCACTTACAATAACATAGAAATCAATATAAACAACATTAACATCATTATCATATGAGAATATGAAGTAATATATAAGAAGCACATTTCATATAAATATAAATTATTAAACAGTAAAATCTTCTTCTATAATTTGCTACCGTGGCTTTTCGTTGGTCTGTCCAGGATTTTAAATCACCTGTAGCTTGCAAACCGTTTCACCTATTGACTTGAAATGTGGTACACATATAATACGTCACGTCTGCTATCCGCTTTATGGGTGATGATTGTATTACTCTTTTTATGTTTATTTTATTTTAGAATCAACTCCTATCTGCGCACACCAGGGCGGCCGTGGGCAGATGCGTATGGTGTATTCACTCCATGTTATTGTGCATTGCGCTGTCACTGGTATTTTGATAAAAGAATTTGAACAATATATAAGAAGCGTATAAATTATTAAACAGTAAAACATTAACATTTAAGAAGTAAAGTTACATTGAGTACTACTGCAGTGCCTTCGGGTATACCTCATTTTTTGTTTGCCCATTACATGCTTAAATGTATACATTTTTTGGTGTACCTACCCGAGAACACGCGACATATAACCGAGCGTGGGAGAAGCATGGATTTTAAACACGCGTTGAGTTCATCTGCTGGTCTCCCTCGTGGAATAACTGGTAATGTTTGACTAAAATGTACAGCGAGTAAAACGACATCACCTCCTTTTTTTTTTTTTTACGATCTCTGAGATCTTGCTTTTTTCGGTTCAAGGCTTCATAAGCTCTTTTATGTGCCATGGTGTACTTAATAAGTACTAATTATCCCAAACCATCATCTTTGAATGTTGCAAGACTTTCGCCTTGTATGTAGATCGGGGTAATTACATTCATTGCATTCCTAGTTTGAATCACAATCTGATTGTATGGGTGGTTACCTGGCACTGTAGGGTTGCCACCCGTCCTTTAAAATACGGAATCGTGCCGCGTTTGAGAATGAAATTGCGCGTCCCGTTTTGAATCAATACTGGACGGGATTTATCCCGTATATTTTTTATCATTTTTTTTTTAAAGCAGCGTGTCATGCAAATCATCCCACACGCATTTTATGAAGATGCCTCCTTTCCTACTTTTGATTGGGTAATACTTGATGTCATCGTTAGTTTGATTGGTCTTTTTAACTGTCCAGTGAGGAGGGCGTGTCTTTTAAGTACAGTCTGCAAAGTGTTGGCACTGAGATGTGGCGTCAGCGCCATAGTTGAAGCCCCTAACGTTGCGGTCAGCAAGTCGGCTAACATCCGCCATGTGCCGTCTTTCAGTTGCGAGAAGCAGATCATAGAATGGTTGAAACTGTTGCCCTTAACGTTGCGCCACGGCGTGTGGTTCGTTTATACCTCGTGTCTTCTCATTAAACTTTTATCTCGCGAATATGTTATTGCAATCCGCAGCGGGAGCGTTTCTATAAACTTAATTTAAACTTACGTTTTACACCGTGCTTTGTTTCCCTTATGAACATGCTTGTATGCTTCACTCGCTCCGTTCTCAATTGTTTAATTAATTTTTTGCTCTTCGCTGTTTCCGGCTGTTCCTCCATTTCCCCCTACTTCGTTCTTTTTTCGCGCGAATATGTTATTGCAATCCTTAACGGTAGTGTTTCAATAAATGATTGAAAATAGTTTTGCATTTACCTTTTTAGTAAAAGGCGAGCTTTTAAGCCTGAGAAATCAGCCCGTAAATGCACACGTTTAATTGCACATGTGTTAATATGTATGCTTACACAGTATTAAAAGACAGTCAAAAATTAACGTCATTTACCTTCGTTCCCGCGTGTGACTCGTGCTGTAAATCTCTTCCTTGTTTTTAGTTCAGGTGATTACGTAGGAGGCGTGATGACGCGATACGTGACTCCGCCTCCTCCATTACAGTGTATGGACAAAAAATATGTTCCAGTTATGACCATTACGCTTTGAATTTCGAAATGAAACCTGCCTAACTTTTGTAAGTAAGCTGTAAGGAATGAGCCTGCCAAATTTCAGCCTTCCACCTACACGGGAAGTTGGAGAATTAGTGATGAGTCAGTCAGTCAGTCAATGAGTGAGTCAGTCAGTCAGTGAGGGCTTTGCCTTTTATTATTATAGATATATATATATATATATATATATATATATATATATAAAAAATGTATGTACAGTGGAACCTCGGGTCACGACCGTAATTCGATCCAAAACTCTGGTCGCAACCCGATTTGGTTGTGACCCAAAGTAATTTCCCCCATAGGATTGTATGTAAATACAATTAATCCGTTATGGACCGTACGAGCTGTATGTAAATATATATTTTTCTAAAGATTTTTAAGCACAGAAATAGTTAATTATACCATAGAATGCACAGTGTAATAGTAAACTAAATGTTTACTTACGTCTTCTGATCACTCCAGCTCCTTGATCGCTCAGCTGGAGCAACCACTTCCTTCTGCCCCACCGAGTGTCGGCCAAAACACCCCTTGAGAGCTTGGGCTCTCTCGCTCGCTTGCTGCACAGGGAGAGACTGAACACGTGCGGAAATCATTGGCGTGTACAAACCGGAAGGGAAACTGGCTTGTTCGTCACCCGAGTGTGTGGTCGTGAACAGATGCAAAAGTTTGGCGAACTTTTTGGTCATAACCCGATTTGTACGTGGTCCAAGATGTTCGTGACCCGTGGTTCCACTGTGTGTGTGTGTGTGTGTGTGTGTGTGTGTGTGTGTGTGTGTATATATATATATATATATATATATATATATATATAAATATCTATCCATCCATCCATCCATACTAACTAATAAAAGGCAAAGCCCGCACTGACTGACTCATCACTAATTCTCCAACTTCCCGTGTAGGTGGAAGGCTGAAATTTGGCAGGCTCATTCCTTACAGCTTACTTACAAAAGTTAGGCAGGTTTCATTTCGATATTCAAAGCGTAACGGTCATAACTGGAACCTATTTTTTGTCCATATACAGTGATCCCTCGCTATATCGCGCTTCGCCTTTCGTGGCTTCACTCCATCGCGGATTTTATATGTAAGCATATTTAAATATATATCGCAGATTTTTTGCTGGTTCGCGGATTTCTGCGGACAATGGGTCTTTTAATTTCTGGTACATGCTTCCTCAGTTGGTTTGCCCAGTTGATTTCATACAAGGGACGCTATTGGCAGATGGCTGAGAAGCTAGATTGCTTACTTTTCTCTCTCTCTCTTGCGCTGACTATCTGTGATCCTGACGTATGGGGATTGAGCAGGGGGGCTGTTCGCACACCTAGACGATACGGACGCTCGTCTAAAAATGCTGAAAGATTATCTTCACGTTGCTATCTTTTGTGTAGCTGCTTCCTGAAACGACATGCTGCACAGTGCTTCGCATACTTAAAAGCTCAAAGGGCACATATTGATTTTTGACTGAAAAACAAATTCTGTCTCTCTCTCCCTGCTCCTGACGGAGGGGGTGTGAGCTGCCGCCTTCAACAGCTTTGTGCCGCGGTGCTTCGCATACTTAAAAGCCAAACAGCTCTATTGATTTGTTTGCTAGAGATTGTTTTCTCTATCTATGTGACATTCTGTGCTCCTGACACGCACTCCTTTGAAGAGGAAGATATGTTTGCATTCTTTTAATTGTGAGACTGAACTGTCATCTCTGTCTTGTCATGGAGCACAGTTTAAACTTTTGAAAAAGAGACAAATGTTTGTTTGCAGTGTTTGAATAACGTTCCTGTCTCTCTACAACCTCCTGTGTTTCTGCGCAAATCTGTGACCCAAGCATGATAATATAAAAATAACCATATAAACATATGGTTTCTACTTCGCGGATTTTCTTATTTCGCGGGTGGCTCTGGAACGCAACCCCCGCGATGGAGGAGGGATTACTGTACTGTAATGGACGGCGGCGGAGTTGTGTATCGCGTCATCACGCCTCCTACGTAATCACGTGAAACGCCTTGGGGCCGATCTGGAAGAAGGTAGCACAGCGCCTTGATTTAAACGATTCCATGTCTTGGTGGGTTTAATACTGTGTAAGCATACATATTAACACATGTGCAATTAAACGTGTGCATTTACGGGGTGATTTCTCAGGCTTAAAAGCTCGCCTTTTATTAAAAAAGTAAATGCAAACTGTTTTCATTCTGAAGGGCACAAACCATGTTGGATTTTGTAATGATAGTTGATTAGTAAGGTCTATTAAGGGATACTTACAGAATGATTAGTAATGCCTGTGAATGCCGATGCAAGTAGGAGAATGGGCGTGAACTAAAGAACGAGTAGTAACATGTACAGTAAATGTCTCTAAAGTCTGTCTATTAAAAAGTTATATCTTTCAATCCTGTGTATTGATTAAACTACGAACCTAACAAGATCACTACATGGTGTCAGAAGTGGCGGATTGGAAGAGGAATGTGAAGAAGAGGTTCAGCTTTTGAACGAGTCTCGTGTCTGTGAGTAACCCGAAAACGTGGTCAGAAAGCGCTAAGATGTTCTAGCAAAAGAGAAAAAAAAATACGGAAGGATTACAGCCCCCACCAAATCTCCAGTTAAAGGGAAATGTAGCTGAAAATTGGAAAAGATTTAAACAGAGATTCGAGTTGTATCTTGCTGCGATTGAAGCAAAGTGAAAAAATGAAAGCGTCTATGCTTCTACATGTAATTGGCGAAGAGGCGCTAGAGGTGTATAACAATTTTCAGTTTGAAGAAGATGGAGACAATATGAAATTGAACAAAATAGTTGAAAAATTCGAAGCGTATTGCAACCCAAAGCGCAAACGTCACAAGTTTTTTTACGTTTCCAGAAAAGCGGCGAAACAATAGACCAGTATGTGACGGAATTGCGTAATAGGAGCTGTTCTAAGAAGAAACCGTCGAGACATCAAAGGACCAATAACCTCTAATCAGAACACTAACACCAGCAAAACAAATATTAACGAGAAAACAAGTATAAATCAGGAAAGAACATCTCAACTTCAAACACAATTAACCAGAAGATCAAAACGTCAAGTAAAACCACCAGAACGACTCATTGAGACATGTTGACGATTAAAGGAACATTTTCAATTAAGAAATGCTGAATACGCCGGTACAAAGCTGTTGAAGGCGGTAGCTCACACCCCCTCTGTCAGGAGCAGGGAGAGAGAGAGAGACAGAGAAAAACAAACAGTCAAAAATCAATACGTGCCCTTTGAGCTTTTAAGTATGCGAAGCACCGTGCAGCATGTCGCTTCACGAAGCAGCTGCACACAGAAGGTAGCAACGTGAAGATAATCTTTCAGCATTTTAGACGAGCGTCCGTATCGTCTAGGTGTGCGAACAACCCCCCTGCTCACACCCCCTACGTCAGGATCAGAGAAAGTCAGCGCAAGAGAGATAGAGAGAAAAGTAAGTTGGGTAGCTTCTCAGCCATCTGCCAATAGCGTCCCTTGTATGAAATCAACTGGGCAAACCAACTGAGGAAGCATGTACCAGAAATTAAAAGACCCATTGTCCTCAGAAGTCCGCGAACCAGCAAAAAATCCGCGATATATATTTAAATATGCTTACATATAAAATCCGCGATAGAGTGAAGCCGCGAAAGGCGAAGCGCGATATAGCGAGGGATCACTGTATATCTATATCTATATATATGTATGTATATGTATATATATGTATATGTATATATATATGTATATGTGTATATATATCCATCCATCCATTTCCCAACCCGCTGAATCCGAACACAGGGTCACGGGGGTCTGCTGGAGCCAATCCCAGCCAACACAGGGCACAAAGCAGGGAACCAATCCCGGGCAGGGTGCCAATCCACCGCAGGTGTGTATATATATATATATATATATATATATATATATATATATATATATATATATACACACAGTGGAACCTCGAGATACGATCACCTCTGTATACGAGAAATTCAAAATACGAGGAAAGTATGAGCGAAAATTTCTGATCTAAATGCGAGCATTGGCTCGCGTAACGAGCCATGAGCTAGGCTGTGGGTATAGCTCTCAGCTTAGCGAGGGGGCGTGGTAGCAGTTGCAAGCTGCGATCTGCGGTGTCTGCGTTTCTCACTTAAGTGCACAGGTGGGAAACTGCCCACATCCATGATTGTTCCTGTGGCTGATGGGCTGCAGCTGCCATGTCCTCCCCGCATATATAGAGAAGTGCGAGCCGGTTAAGGGGGGGGGGGTT